>NW_015505684.1:670638-671460 GCF_001515645.1 Sinocyclocheilus grahami
TGGCGGCACGGGAGTCCCTCTATGCACCCTTCCTGGACCCACGAGGACACCAGCGTGCACGCACGGGGAAGAGGCCGGTCTCCCGAGGAGAGGCGTGCTCAGCATTTAAACAGCAGCGGTGATGAGGCTCCATTCGGTTCAGGTGTGCCCCATCACACGCCGCCAGCCCTGGCTATTTCAGCGACCCTCCTCTCACACACGCACCGGAGCCTGGCAAAGGGCGGCGATTAAGGGACGGGGTGATGCTGATAATTAGGGGGAGGCAGCCAACTCGTCACAGTGTGTTGATATCCAGCCGAAGAGAGATCAACCATAACTTCAGGCGAGCAGGCTCAGAAGTCGGTTTGAACAATCCGGATAAGCGCAAGTAAGTACCAGTTTGATTAGCCGTCGTACCGACAATGACTGTGCACTGTGTAAACAATGAGTGACATATACGCGCGAGAGATCACTTCCGGCGCTTGCGTAAACTACGCCAGAGCGCGTACACACCTCACGCACCGGAAGCCGTGCGCGTGCTCAAAGACAGTTGGACATAGTGCTGTATTAGAGGTAAAAAAATTATATAAATACTGTTCGGTTTCTGGCACAAACCGATCGTTTCGTGTGTTAGGACATCAATGTGTCTTCACGAGCTGCAGGGTTTAATTTGGATTTGTCTGTGCATGTTTTTTTTACCCTCATAGACTTTGTTACCATTGCCATCCATTATAAGACTGATAGACTCCAACGGTTGGACTTAAAAATCATCAAATGTGTTCTACTGAAGAAACAAAGTCACCTACATCTTGGATGCCCTGGGGGTAAGCAGATAAACATCAA
>NW_015505684.1:674747-701858 GCF_001515645.1 Sinocyclocheilus grahami
TGCAGGCACTTGTAGCAAATGTAGCACTGCCAGTTGTCGTTGGAGATTCTTAGTCCTCCTTTCCGTTCTTTCAATCGCTTTACGTATACGTCGACTTTCCATGTCCATTATTGTGAAACCCACGAAACACAACAAAAACACCAATCCGATCACAGCGTCCTCCATCCTCCTGTTGTTAATGTTGTTCTTCTTTGTTTCTGTTGAACACTGCGCACAAATGACGTTGTTGTCGACCGGCTTACGTCACTTCCTAGTACACACTCTCGGTGCGAATGCAACCCTTTAAATGGTACTGGGAAATAGTTTGCGCAAAATCGTCCCAGTACTTTAGTACTGTACATTTAGTTCTAGAACTAATTATGGAGAACAGCGATAGATGGACGGACGCTGAAATGCAGGCACTTGTAGCAAATGTAGCACTGCCAGTTGTCGTTGGAGATTCTTAGTCCTCCTTTCCGTTCTTTCAATCGCTTTACGTATACGTCGACTTTCCATGTCCATTATTGTGAAACCCACGAAACACAACAAAAACACCAATCCGATCACAGCGTCCTCCATCCTCCTGTTGTTAATGTTGTTCTTCTTTGTTTCTGTTGAACACTGCGCACAAATGACGTTGTTGTCGACCGGCTTACGTCACTTCCTAGTACACACTCTCGGTGCGAATGCAACCCTTTAAATGGTACTGGGAAATAGTTTGCGCAAAATCGTCCCAGTACTTTAGTACTGTACATTTAGTTCTAGAACTAAAGCGGTGCGAAAGGGCCTATACATACATACATATATATATATATACAGTGGGTATGGAAAATTTTTCTTACATTTTTCACTCTGTTATATTGCAGCCATTTGCTAAAATCATTTAAGTAATTTTTTTTTCCTCATTAATGTACACACACCACCCCATATTGACAGAAAAACACAGAATTGTTGACATTTTTGCAGATTTATTAAAAAAGAAAAACTGAAATATCACATGGTCCTAAGTATTCAGACCCTTTGCTCAGTATTTAGTAGAAGCACCCTTTGGATCTAATACAGCCATGAGTCTTTTTGGGAAAGATGCAACAAGTTTTTCACACCTGGACTTGGGGATCCTCTGCCATTCCTCCTTGCAGATCCTCCCCAGTTCTGTCAGGTTGGATGGTAAACGTTAGTGGACAGCCATTTTTAGGTCTCTCCAGAGATGCTCAATTGGGTTTAAGTCAGAGCTCTGGCTGGGCCATTCAAGAACAGTCACAGAGTTGTTGTGAAGCCACTCCTTCGTTATTTTAGCTGTGTGCTTAGAGTCATTGTCTTGTTGGAAGGTAAACCTTCGGCCCAGTCTGAGGTCCTGAGCACTCTGAAGAAGGTTTTCGTCCAGGATATCCCTGTACTTGGCCGCATTCATCTTTCCCTCAATTGCAACCAGTCGTCCTGTCCCTGCAGCTGAAAAACACCCCCACAGCATGATGCTGCCACCACCATGCTTCACTGTTGGGACTGTATTGGACAGGTGATGAGCAGTGCCTGGTTTTCTCCACACATACCGCTTAGAATTAAGGCCAAAAAGTTATATCTTGGTCTCACCATCTTGGAGTCCTTCAGGTGTTTTTTAGCAAACTCCATGCAGGCTTTCATGTGTCTTGCACTGAGGAGAGGCTTCCGTCGGGCCACTCTGCCATAAAGCCCCGACTGGTGGAGGGCTGCAGTGATGGTTGACTTTCTACAACTTTCTCCCATCTCCCAACTGCATCTCTGGAGCTCAGCCACAGTGATCTTTGGGTTCTTCTTTACCTCTCTCACCAAGGCTCTTCCCCCCCGATAGCTCAGTTTGGCCGGACGGCCAGCTCTAGGAAGGGTTCTGAACGTCCCAAACGTCTTCCATTTAAGGAATGGAGGCCACTGTGCTCTTGGGAACCTTAAGTGCAGCAGAAAATTTTTGTATCCTTGTCCAGATCTGTGCCTTGCCACAATTCTGTCTCTGAGCTCTTCAGGCAGTTCCTTTGACCTCATGATTCTCATTTGCTCTGACATGCACTGTGAGCTGTAAGGTCTTATATAGACAGATGTGTGGCTTTCCTAATCAAGTCCAATCAGTATAATCAAACACAGCTAGACTCAAATGAAGGTGTAGAACCATCTCAAGGATGATCAGAAGAAATGGACAGCACCCGAGTTAAATATATGAGTGTCACAGCAAAGGGTCTGAATACTTAGGACCATGTGATATTTCAGTTTTTCTTTTTTAATAAATCTGCAAAAATGTCAACAATTCTGTGTTTTTCTGTCAATATGGGGTGCTGTGTGTACATTATATATATATATATATATGTGTGTGTGTGTGTGTGTGTGTGTGCACGTGTGTAGATAACATGCATTAGCATGTTCTTAGCATGATTCAACACATTGCTAACATTCTTTTTAACATGTTGCTAATATGTTTCTAACATTTTGTAAATATGATTTAGCATGCTCCCAAAATGTAGTAACACTATGTTAATGTGAATTAACATGTTGCTAACATGATTTAGCTAGTTCCTAGTATGATTTGACACAATTACAAGCATCTTTAGGCATGTTTCTAATGTTAATTGGAATGTTTTAACACTATGCCAACATATATTAACATTTGAGCACGTTTAACACAAATTAGCTTGTTCTTAGCATGTTGTAACACTATGCTAACATACATTAGCATGTTCTAACATGTTAATGGCTAGCATGAATTAGGATGTTGCCAACATGTTTCCAACCAGTTTAATGTTAAACTAGCCTGTTTTAACAGCAAACTTACATGTAACTTCTAACTATCTACCTATCTATCAAAAAAAAATGAAAAAGAGGAAAAAAGTCCTTATATTTTCCTTGCAAACACTAGAGCAAGTGTGATTTTCAGACAGGTTCAAATACCAAATATCAAATATTTATTATGGAATTTTAGGAAAATAACCTGAGACAAAGTTGGTTAAATGAAATAAATGAGAACTCAATTAAGCCTTCTAAACAATGGCCACGTACACACTGCAGCTAAATTCAGTTCACCTTTTAGTTCTTAATCCTGGTCAGTAATTTACAGACGTGACAACCGCATTCAACAACCAAATTAACTCCTAAACAATTCCAGTAGTAACAACCACATTACAGAAATTTGGGAATGACTTACTTCTTGACTCAGTGTTGCCAGATCTTGCTATAAAAAAAACAGCAAATAAGAACAAGCTACATAAGCAACTTAAATGCAAACATGTTATTGTGGAAATAGGCCACATGCCAAAATATAACAACCTGCACCTTCCTACTTTATTAACTTTATAAAACGGTATGCTTTATGAGTCGAGCCCAAACAACAAGCCAAAAGATGCTTAAGCGTTGCTTATAATAACTGGACATGGCAACCCTTCAAGAGTGTGCACTGCAAAGCAACCTTCCAGATATTACTTCCAAATATTTATGTAATATTACTTTGTTTAAAAATTGCAGATATTGCGAGGCGGAAAATGTTTCTATGGTCACCATGGTGTCAATCATCTGTAATTTAGGCGATTCACTTCTGTATATAAATGCGGTGTCACTCCTGAAACTTAACAGTATGTACACAGCCAATAAAAGTGCAACTGGCTACTTTTTCTCCGCTATTAAATCGAGAGGACAGACCTATCAAATGCATCAACAGCAGTTCATACGACCTGAGCAACCTCCCATTTTATCATGATTCCCCCTTCAAAGAGCATGGAGGTCTGGCTGACGTGTGGCCAAACAGAGCAGATACAGTCAGCAGCTTTATTTGAGCTTTTGAATCAAGACCGCAATGAGCTGCGAGACTCTGAAAGAGCCCTTCACTCAAGTGACTATTAAACAAAACAGCAGCACTTTGTCATCCTCAATGCGAGGCTTGACTGAAACAACGCATTACACGCACCCGAGAATTACCCAATTGCAAAGATAAATGACACTGTTTTGAAACAACAGAGAGGAAGAAAGACAGCGAGACAAGAAACAGAGAGAGCAGAACACACAGAGGGTGAGGAGATACTCTCAGTGCATCAAGAGCAGTTTGGCTATTTTCACAATAGAGCGTCTGGTGCCGACCCGAGTTCATCTGACCACACAATTTGGCTGGTTTGGTCAATGGGGCACAACTGGGTGTGCCTCACATGCCCTGAAAAGTGAAGCTGCGGGCTCTTTGATCGCCCCCTGGTGGCTGGCTGCAGTACAGGTCATAAACCCCACCCTCTCCATGTTAACGACTTGAGGGGACTTGAGTCAAAATAAAAAAAAATAAACTACACTTCTAATACAATTTTCCTAAAGATGGTTTTAGTCATTTAATGTAGTTATCATCACGCTAATATATGTTCAATTGTTAATTTTTGTGATAAGTTTGATTTTAGCTAGTAATTTAAACGGGGCGTGTCGTTATGGTTGATTGGGTCTGCAGGAGTTTGATACCACCTCACGACACTACTGCGCAGACTCTGGCTCCAAATTACGTCATTTACTCAAGATGGAAGCGGCCATACTGAGATGCTTTGGCTTCACTTTTCTATAGTGAAAGGAATAGGAGACGCGTCGTCCATCTTTTTTTACGGTCTATGGGCACAACCCTAAAATATACCTTATCTACCCTGAAAGGGTGCCTATTAGTAACTTAAATGGACAGTTCACCCAAAAATTTGACTTCTGTCATTCTAAACCTGCCTTTCTTTCATCTGTGGAAAGTAAAAGAAGATATTTTGATAGTGGGTTGGTTATTGTTAACCTAAAATATTACCATTTTCTGTAATTGAAGCTGAAATAAAATATAATTAAATTGAGAGCAAATAGATTTTGAGCCCGCAAGTCTCAATATGAACTCAAACACCAAATTCTGGCATGACCAAATTATCTGATTTATGCTATTAATATTAATTTTATAGCTCTATACTCTTACTGGTATTTTAGGAGAACAACCTGAGGCAAAGTTGATGGCTAAATAAAATAAATGAGAAGTCTCTTGAGCAAAGTCAAAAGAGCACCCACTGACTATTTTTCCTCTGTCAGCAAGTCGAAAGCTGAACGAAATAAAATATTCAGCAGGCTGAAATTAAATATAAATATTAAATGAAACTTGGCAATTAACTGAAATGAATAAGTTGAAGCAAAATTACAAAAACTAAAACTTAAATGGAAATGAATTAAATCTATATTATAACAAAAATAAATAGAATACAATAAATAAATAAATAAAATAATAAAAATTACGAAAATCACAAAAATTACTAAAACTTAAGCTAAAATGAAAATGAAAACTGAACAAACAAAAATAAAAGCTAATTTAAAATATTATAAATACTATAATTGTATATAAATAATACTAAAATATCTCTGGTTTGGGGCAAAACAATAACAGCTCCCACTGACTTTCACTATTTTATGAACAATAATAAAAAGACACATTTTTCAAAAAGTCAGTCATGCAGGTTTGGAAACCCATGAAAGTGGGTAAATAAAGACAGACATCATTATTTTTGGGTGAACTATTCTTTTGAAGTTGCTAATTACTTCCTTTAGGTGAAAGCAATGAAGTCTAATTTGAGGCATAGTAATAAAATGTCTTTCTTTTTTGCCACTAGGTTGAAATTGCATCTTCATAATGTTACGATGAAACACTGTAAATCAGAGCCAAACAACACGTAAAAACTGACCTTTGGAAGAATTCAGACCAAGCTACTTGCATGCTTCTCATCTCTTGCAATTCATCCACAATGCCCTGTGCACTTTAAGATTTAGCAGTAAAACTAAAGCAAAAAAAAACAAAAAAACATGTTTTCAATTTTAGGTCTTCTCCTAAACTGTTTTCTAGCTGGTAAAAATTTATTTTTTTGCTAGTGTTCACAATAGCACTCGCATTACCCCTGTAAAGCCTGATATGTGTTATAATAATTTGAAAAAATGCACATATATACAGTGGTGTGAAAAAGTGTTGGCCCCCTTCCAGATTTCTTATTTTTTTTCATGTTTGTCACACTTTAATGTTTCAGATCATCAAACTAATTTAAATATTACACAAAGATAATGCAAGTAAATACAAAATGCAGTTTTTAACCACCTCTGAATGACTCAAGAAAAATTAAATTAAGGTCTTGGAGTGGCCAAATCAAAGTCCGGACTTAAATCCGATTGAGATGCTTAAACAGTCCATTCATGCTCGAAAACCCTCCAATGTGGCTGAATTAAAACAATTCTGCAAAGAAGAGTGGGCCAAAATTCCTCCACAGCGATGTGAAAGACTCATTGCCAGTTATCGCAAACACTTGATTGCAGTTGTTGCTGCAAAGCGTGGCACAACCAGTTATTAGATTTAGGGGGCAATTACTTTTTCACATAGGGCCAGGCAGGTTTGGACAGCTTTTTTCCCTTAATAAAATAAAATCATTTAAAAACTGCATTTTGTATTTACTTTCATTATCTTTGTGTAATATTAAAATTTGTTTGATGATCTGAATCTTTTAAGTGTGACAAATATGCAAAAACAGGAAGGGGGCCAACACTTTTTCACACCACTGTATATATATATTTTTAAACAAAATCTAAAAAGTAAAAAAAATTAATTCTAAAAAGTTTGCATGCGTGACCCTGGACCACAAAACCAGTCATGAGGGTCAATATGTACACATTACCTGAAAGCTGAATTAATAAGCTTTCCATTGATGTATGGTTTGTTAGGATAGGCCGAGATACAACTATTTGAAAATCTGGAATCTGAGGGTGCAAAAAATATTGAGAAAATCGCCTTTAAAGTTGTCCAAATTAAGTTCTTACCAATGCATATTACTAATCAAAAATTAAGTTTTGATATATTTACAGTAGGAAATTTACAAAATATTTTCATGGAACATGATCTATACTTAATATCCTAATGAATTTTGACATAAAAGAAAAATTTATTTTGACCCATACAATGTATTTTTGGCTATTGCTACAAATATACCCCAGCGACTTAAGACTGCTTTTGTGGTCCAGGGTCACATGCGTGTTTTTTATTGAGTATCATATTTTATACATAAAGCTTTTATGGCACAAATAGTTTGATATAGTGAAAAAATGGAGGGAAAAAGCAGAAAAAACAACTCAGTTTTATTCAGAGGGCCCAACTGAGCAAAAAATATGAAATATGGTGCAGTTGCTGATATTTATATGTCCTGATGAAACTCTGATAGCTTGTAATGTAAACCAATGAGATCTTTGTAACAGTATAGCAGATACTTACATAAAATGCATATAAATATCAGTTGTCACTCTATATCTCCCAATAATATCTCTTAGTAAGATGATATTTAAATACTTAGTTTAGATCCTGTTAATAATTTAAAGGCCTTAGAAATTGGGTCTCGAATATGATACAGTAGGCTTTATAGGGTTAAGTATGCAAATCCTCTGCCAATTGTAGCCAAATAACGTAAAGTGAAAAGAAACCTGCAGGGAATCGAACTCGGGGTTCAGACCAAACAACCAAACCGAGTGTGAAAACAGCCATCGAATGCAGAAACACACCAAAATCCCAGACGTGCCGTTCACGTGCCACACATGGGCGGTCCGAAACAGGCAAGAGTCACATGACACATGCAGTGCACGTCCCATACTGACCTTCAGGTCCCTGTGCACTTTGTCATGATGGTGAATGTGACTGACACTCTCTAGAATCTGATGGATACAATGACTGCAAAGACAAGCGAGAGAGGAGAGGACAGAAGGGAAAGAAACAGAAAAAGGAAGGATGAGAGAGGCGTGACGGAGGAGGTGAGTTAGTCACGGGGAGATGGGACCGGGAAAGGAACAACACAGATAAGAGAGACTGTTTGATAAGAGGGTGATGAAATGAGACGAGTGATAACGGTGAAAGCCCTGATGTTACACCACGCAGAACAATAGCAGCGCAGCCGGGCGGGACGCATCATTTCCTGTGAGGGCACTGCCGATGACACGTGGGATGGAGAAATGGAGGGAAGGGTGGATGAAAATGATCCGTGTTTGTCTGGGTGTTTGAGAGAGAGTACGGCTGCTTTCTGAGATGCAATCGGTATTTTTAACACGCATATCTAATACAGAATCAATACTAAAGATGGCCTGCTGAGTCTGACCCGGAAACAGTGTGAGAGCGTTTAGGGCCAGCTGGGACAAAAGTCACTTGTACAGTACCATTCAGACCAGTGCTACTGAAAATCTTACTCATGTAAACTAGGGATGCACGATATATCGGCCACCATATCGGTATCGGCCCATATCGGCTCATTTTTTCTGTTATCGGTATCGGCCTGATAAGAAAATTTGGCCGATATCTTAAAGCCGATAAATAATGCATTATTTCCTTCAGAGACACTTCAGATGCGCGCTGTTCGTTTGCAGCCTTTTGTGCAATTGTACGTTGTAATATTGTGTTTATTTGATGTATATCTGATGTATCTCATATAGAATGCGTTTGGTAAAGTTAAAAGAGCGCTTCAGTTTACCAGTGATCATCTTTAGCTCAGCGCAATCCCTAATGTAAACGTTTGGTTTTGTCATGTAATCTCCACTTTTGTTGCCAATTCAGGTTTTAGAGAGGTTTACAAATGCCAAAAATGACAAAAAAATGTTTCAGAAGAATTAGTAAGAAAGTATTGATAATTACAAACCTATCAGTCATGTGCTCATGAATTAATTGGTTACATTACAACTGAATATTTCCAGCTTGTTGCAAGTTTTCATTTTGCAAAAAAAGAAAAACTTTATTATTATTCACATTCAAATACTGATAATTTTGTAAATATGTTTTATATAAAATGTATTCATTATTTGACATCAATAAGTGTTTTATCTTTAATATAAAAAAATAAAATACAATATATTAGTTTGGGGTCAGTAATTTTTTGTTTAAAAAAAAGTTAATATTAATAAATCAGCTAGAATGAATTAAATTGAATATTCTGATTTCAAATAAATTATATATGTATGTATATATATATATATATATATATATATATATATGTAGCATGGCATATATCAGCATTGCATCACAGAAACAAATTACATTTTAAAATATATTCAAATAGAAAACTTTTAATTTGTAAAAATATTTCAAAATGTTTCTATTTTTACTGTATTTTTACATAAGAGACTTCAATCATTCTTACTCACTCCAAACTTTTTAACAGTAGTGTATATATTTATCTAAATTCATTTCAAATAAAAATTGCTATAATTAAACTTTTTTTTTATTTCATTGTTGAGCCCTGAATCATGTTCCCTAAAGCAATTGATCAGACTTGTAAACAATTAAATGGCAGAGACTTTTTTTTTACTTAGGCAATCACCTAGCAACAGCATAGTAATGTGAAGAAAACAGTAATTTTCTTCAGAAAGTGTGAACATCTAGTTTCTACTGCTATGGAAACAGATCGAGCTCAAAAAAAGCGAGTGTGCGGGTTTGTGAATGTGAGCTGACACCATAATTATGCGTGTTAATTAGAGGCCTACTTTCAGCCATCGCTCTAGTGGAGGCAGGTGGAGGGTCTGCGGCCCTCGGGAACGGATACATTTCACCGTCCTGACGGCATTGTGACACGTTTCTACCCACGAATATGGCTGATGAGCTCATGGATTCCAGTAGTGTCAGCGCTCGCCAGTTCTTGTGTTTCCTCCCTCGTTCTGTTCCTCGCTGTATCTCTCACTCCCACATACGTACCCACACAGTCAAATTGATTAAAGCTTTTCTCCTGAGGGCCACTGCAGTGTGTGTGTGTGTCTGTGAGAGGATCTGATGCAGAGAGGAAAACAGGAATAGATGGAAGGGAAAAAAAGAAGCCGGTGGGAAAAGCGGAGGAAAGGGAACTGCAGAGGTAGAGAGCTGCCGCCCACGCTTGCCGTCTCAAACGTTTAACAAGCCTCTGAAACAAAACCCATCACTCGTATGATGTGGACAACACTATCACTCACATGTTATACTAGAATATGTGCAAAACACACACGTTTATCTGGTTAAAATGCATGTGAAAGAGAAGAAAGAAGTGTGGATGGGGAGGATGGAGGGGAAATGGCATGGGGAGGAAATGGACAGGACAACAGGAGGAAATGGAGACGCTGTTTTACCTGGCGTCAGCTTCACTGTAATATTCTCTGGCTACAATGTCTTCAAACAGCTCTCCGCCCGTAACACTGCAGAGAGAAGATACAGGGACCACGGTCACCATATTCAACTGTGATTATTCAACTTCAGTTTGGTGCTTTACTCTGGCACACTGTGCATTCATATTGCAAAAGCATTTGCAGCATGGCATGGAAGAAAAGAAAAAGTAAAATAAAAGGTCAAATAAGAATGCAAACAACACAAAAATAAATGAATTAAAATAAGGAAATATTAAATGAAATAGTATTTTTTAAATAAATTTACTACTGATAATATTATTAAAATACACTAATACTAAATAAATACATTAATTATAATAAAAGAATTAACATTTTTTTATTAAATATTTTTGGACTCAAACAAATATTATTAAATAAAATAAAAAATATTAATCAAATAAATGAAAAATCTGTTAAATTAAATGTTTTAGATTACATAAACTAATAATAAAAATAGGAATAAAACTAACAATAAAAAGCTAATGAATAAATGGTAATAAATATACTGCAATTTTAATATAAATTCAAATATTACATATAAAAAATATTAAATAAAATATGAATCAATGTAAAACTAATAAATCTAATAATATAATAATAAAAAATATAATTAAATGAATAATCAAATAAATCTTAACATTTTACATTTTAATACAAATAATAAAATAAAAAAAATAAAATACAAATACAAATCAAGGAAGTAGCAATTTAACCAAAAGGAATAAATTAAAGGTGATTTGTGTTATTCAGTACTTTTTGTGTTTTCTACAATTACTAGCATAAGAAAAATACTTTATCCTGTGCTAGGTTAGGTCTCGTTTGGTTGACTCCCCTGAAGTGAAAACAGCATGAGAACAGATTGACACAGCAACACTGGCTCAACCAATGGCTCAGTCCTTAATTATACTGCAGAGATCACATACTTCACTTCGCAAGCATATTAAAGTGCAAATGTATCAAAAGTATCAAATAATGTATCAAGAAAAGAATAAATAAATAAAGCAGCATTTATTAAACAAGCACAATTAAGGAAGATAAACTAAAGACAGCGTGGCTGTGCATGACAGGAAAAATAAGCGCGCGCGAGAGAGAGAGAGAGAGAGAGAGAGCAGTATGGATGGGGGAATCCTCTAGAAGAGAGAACACTGGGGGTTCGGGGGGAAACCCCTGCTGCAGGATTTCTCTTTGGCTGGGCAGCCCGCCTCTGTTGCTATGGAAACTGGCTCTCCAGCGAGCAGGAGAGAGAGAGAGAGAGAGAGAGAGAGCGAGAGATGAAGAGAGACGCGAGGGGAAGGTAGAGTGAGTGGGCGTCTGTTGAAGCACACTGAGCAAAAACAAAGCAGAGAGAGAGATATTATACGCCATATTATATGGAAGCACTTACAGGTCAAATAAGAGGTAATGGAAGCCTTCTTCTGATATACTGTCATGGAGCCGCACTGCATTAAATAGAAAGAGAGTCATAATATCATGACATACTCACATTTCTTACATTCACTCAAACAGCAGCACAATTCGAAGAGCGGTTTCATGGGCTGAAATCAACAGGGATGCTTTCTATATTAATGCCCCTCGAGATGCTTTCAGCTCATTTAAACCACCTGCGTCCTGAATGATGGATTTCACACTGATTTCATCATGAACGGAGAAGTTCGGGTTTATTTGTGAAGCTGACTTTAATGGACTCACCGATATTGGAATGCTTGAGCAGACGGCAGATACGGGCTTCCCGTTCCAGCTTCTGGTGATCTGGGAAAAGATTTGGGTCCGTGTTAAGCGTCATGTAACGAAGAAATTGCAGATGGAGTAATTAAATGTTAAAAAGCATTTTTTAACCAATTAATAGGTCAAGGTCAAGTTTATTTATATAGCACCTTAAAAGCAATGAGTGCTGACCAAGGTGTTGCACAGCCAAAACATCAGAAATATAAACTTACAAAAGCATTAAGACAATATACAATTTTAAATCATTAAATATTACAATAAGTAATGCAAAACATAACCAAACAAAAGAAATTAGGGATGCACGATATATCGGCCACCATATCGGTATCGGCCGATAAATGCTCATTTTTTCTGTTATCGGTATCGGCAAGAAATAAACCGAAACAAAACAAAAAAATATTTTCAAGTTAAGCAAAAGCCTGAGAAGAAAGATGAAAAGATGGATAAAGGCAAAGAGTTCCAGAGTGTAGGACCAAGAACTGAAAAAGCTCTGTTCCCTTTAGATTTTAAATGAGATTTTGGGACAATCAATAACTTCTGAGAAGACGATCTAAGTGTTCTCACAGGAGAATAGAAATGGAGAAGAATGTAAATTGGGGCAAGACCATGAAGTGCTTTAAATACAAAAACTAAAACCTTAAAATCAACTCTGAATTTAACAGGTAACCAGTGAAGTGAAACTAACACAGGGATAAGTAACACTCTTTTTTGTCCCTGTCAAAAAGTGAGCAGCAGCATTCTGTACCAATTGTAAACGTGATAGTGAAGACTGGTTAATTCCAGCGTAAAGAGCATTACAGTAATCAAGCCTGGTTGAAATTCATGCATGAATAACAACCTCTAAATCATTAAAACTGAGAAAACTTTTCAGCTTGCAAAGCCCCTTCCTTAAGCTGCAAAAAACTGGCTCTGACTACAGAGTTAATTTGTTTGTCAAATTTCAATTCAGGATCAAAAATAACTCCAAGATTTTTTACCTTTTCACGGATGTTTTCTTCAAAAGGGCCCAGAGTAGGTTTTAAATTAAGTAAAAGGTGAGAAGGGCCAAACAATATAACGTCAGTCTTTTTTTGATTCAACTGTAGGAAATTATTTTCCATCCAATTCTTGATGTCCTCTAAACAAGCCAGCAAAGAGGACACTGAATCACAACCTGATTTTAGAGGAAAATAAAGCTGAGTGTCATCTGCATAAATGTGGTATGAAACTTTATGAGACTCAAAACGAAGAGGGAGCAAATACAGGGAGAATAAAATTGGACCCAAAATAGAGCCCTGGGGTACGCCACAAGTGATGGGAACCGAGCTTCATGAAAATTCACCAATTTCCACCAAAAAACTCCTATTTGTGAGATACGATGCAAACCAGTCTAATGCAGTACCACAAATGCCAACCTCAAGATTTAATAGTTTGCACAAATCATTTGTGGGATTTCATGAACTTTGAGGAAGTTTAGTTACTATGAAACCATGTTAGCCCTTTCAGTTTCACATGAACTTTAGTTAACCACAAGTTAAGAAACCAACATATGCCAGATTGACAAGTATTTCAGAGATATTACCATTAAATAAAACCAAAACCATACAAAATCTAATAAACAATAAAATATTTAAAAACTATTTCAGCAATTTGCAAAGGCAACATTTCTTATTTTCATTTAGTACTCAAAGTACTAAAATTACTCAAACTAAATGCTATAACTAAAACCAAAACTAATTAATAAAAACTATACAGACCATTAAAAACTTTTTAAAAAAATAATAAAAAACACACAACAAAATTACTAAACCTTTCAAATTAAAATCAAACAGACAATATAAAAATAAAATCTAATCTAATATATTACCAAAAACTACAACAGTATATCAATAATACTAAAATAACACTGCAGTAGATTCAGACTGTTAGAAACTCACGCTGATGCAAATATACCACACTGAAATGTCTGACAGAAAAACATGAAATAGTAAGTTGGCACTGTTTTATGCACAGGGGTTTGGTCCGATCGTGACAATTGATTTTCATCATTATTTTATCCCACCCACATATCCTTCTTTCATCAGCAGAAAAGTCGTTTCAGAGGTGGAGAAAGCCATTTCAGTAAGAAGAAAGATTATGAAAACGAATGAATTGTGCACAATATTTATAAAGACAGTAAATGGGGTCAAGTTAGCATTTACATTGTAAAAAGTGACATTAAAAGTGTTGTATTTGAAAGAAGTCTCACCAAAGCTACATTTAATTGTTCAAAAACTACAGTAATTAATAGTAAAATTATGAAATATTACAATTTATAATAATTGTTTTCTATTTGAATATATGTTCAAATGTAATTTATTCCTGTGATGCAAAGCTGAATTTTCAGCATCATTACTCCAGTCTTCAGTGTCACATGATCCTTCAGAAATCATTAGAATATGCTGATTTGAGCTCAAGAAACATTTATTATTATTATCAATGTGGAAAACAGTTGTGCTGCTTCACATTTTTTGTGGAAACGGTGTACATTTTTTTCAGGATCCTTTGATGAATAGAAAATTTATTACGTTCAAAGAATTTATTTGCAATAGATTTTTATAACATTATAAATGCCTTTAATGTCACTTTTGAACAATTTAATACATCCTTGCTGAACTGAAGTATTTCTTTCTTTAAAAAAAAAAAACTAATACATAAATCTTGCTTTTATGCCTTTTGTTCATAGATGGATTGTTCAAAAATGACACCACTATCTTGAAAACAGCTTGCATTTAAGTTGTCTTCACAGGATGGGATGTATAATGTTTGTGTTTAAAAATAGAAAAGGCTTGTGCTATTTGTTTTTCCATCCAGTCAAACAGTTGCTGCTCAACTCACACTGTTCTCAGATCAGATCTAGTTAAAAGTGCACATTTAAAGCGGTTTGCACATCACTTCAAACACAGCGACAAATGTCAGACTCAGCATCACGCAGACCACACAATCTACTGTAAACCACACGGCCAACCGGCGGCTGGAGATCAAGCAACCTCTAACTGTCTACTAGAGACAGACGTGCGCAACCGAGAGGCCTGGACTGCTTCAGCACACCCCACAGAGGAAGCCTGCTGTCTGCATGAGTCATACGGGAAAGATCAATGTGGAAAACAGTTGTGCTGCTTCACATTTTTTGTGGAAACGGTGTACATTTTTTTCAGGATCCTTTGATGAATAGAAAATGTATTACGTTCAAAGAATTTATTTGCAATAGATTTTTATAACATTATAAATGCCTTTAATGTCACTTTTGAACAATTTAATACATCCTTGCTGAACTGAAGTATTTCTTTCTTTAAAAAAAAAACTAATACATAAATCTTGCTTTTATGCCTTTTGTTCATAGATGGATTGTTCAAAAATGACACCACTATCTTGAAAACAGCTTGCATTTAAGTTGTCTTCACAGGATGGGATGTATAATGTTTGTGTTTAAAAATAGAAAAAGCTTGTGCTATTTGTTTTTCCATCCAGTCAAACAGTTGCTGCTCAACTCTGTTCTCAGATCAGATCTAGTTAAAAGTGCACATTTAAAGTGGTTTGCACATCACTTCAAACACAGCGACAAATGTCAGACTCAGCATCACGCAGACCACACAATCTACTGTAAACCACACGGCCAACCGGCGGCTGGAGATCACGCAACCTCTAACTGTCTACTAGAGACAGACGTGCGCAGCCGAGAGGCCTGGACTGCTTCAGCACACCCCACAGAGGAAGCCTGCTGTCTGCATGAGTCATACGGGAAAGAGGCCGCAGATCGTCTTCAGTGCTTCATGATACAGAGCCCTGATAAAACACACACGGCTGGCTGTCCATCATCCCAGCATCATTAAGTGTTCCCAAATGGACTAGTATGGATCGCGGCTATCGTCTGATTGATGATGTTTAACAGTCACATTTTCTTTTGATCTATTATAAAAACACATTACCTCTGAGTTGCAAATAGAATTTGCATCAAAACCCAATTCTATGATAGAGGGTGTAAAATGGAAATGAAATTCAATTAGGAGTGTTTTGGGTGTAAAAACACCATTCAAAAGTTTGGAGGTTGGGAAGATTTTTTAATAATTTTTTAACTGAAGCTGCATTTATATGATCAAAAATACAGTAAAAATAGTTGTATTGTGCAGGGTTATTATCATTACCTAAATTAACCTAACCTTTTTTGTTATATGAAATAAAATATAAAAAAGTAAAATAAAATAAATAAATAAATTCAACTAGTTGTGAAAGAATAACTTAATTTTCTTTTAAGTTAGTTTGAAGTACTAAAATATACTTTTTTTTACAATAAATAAAAAGACATTTGAAAAAAATAATAACAATTACCAAAACAAACTAAATTACTAAACCTATAACTAAAATTAAAATAAATCAAAATATTAATCAAACTTTAATTGTATATGAACTGTACTAAAATAACCGATAGAGGGTGTAAAATGGAAATTAAATTCAATTAGGAGTGTTTTGGGTGTAAAAACCCCATTCAAAAGTTTGGAGGTTGGGAAGATTTTTTAATCATTTTTTAACTGAAGCTGCATTTATATGATCAAAAATACAGTAAAAATAGTTGTATTGTGCAGGGTTATTATCATTACCTAAATTAACCTAACCTTTTTTGTTATATGAAATAAAATATAAAAAAGTAAAATAAAATAAATAAATAAATTCAACTAGTTGTGAAAGAATAACTTAATTTTCTTTTAAGTTAGTTTGAAGTACTAAAATATACTTTTTTTTTACAATAAATAAAAAGACATTTGAAAAAAATAATAACAATTACCAAAACAAACTAAATTACTAAACCTATAACTAAAATAAAATAATTAAATAAATAAAATAAATTAAAATAAATCAAAATATTAATCAAACTTTAATTGTATATGAACTGTACTAAAATAACAAAATATTATTTCAGTTTAAAAGAACAATTTTCTATTTATATTTCAAAACGTAATTTATTCCCGTGATCAAAGTTGAATTTTCAGCATCATTACTCCAGTCTTCAGTGTCACATGATCCGTCAGAAATCATTCTAATTAGTGGTCGACCGATATGGGTTTTTTGACAGCCGATACCGATGCCGATATCTTGGAAAGCAGGGTGGCCGATGGCCGATATATTTTAATTCATATTTAAGATATTTGAAATCATTTGAAAATGGATTGAAAAATAAACGTGTAAAATAAACATACTTATACTTTAGAAGATAAAGTATTTTTCACAAATGAATAAATATTTAATAAAAATATAATTAAAAAGGAAGTAAACACTGTAACCAACAGGGCACTCAGTATTCTGGGAAGTTTGTGTGCATTGGGAATCATATTTTTTCAAATAAAGCCAAGGTAACACTCATTTTATATACAGCACACAGTGAAAATAACATGAATATGACAGTGGGCAAATGCATAAAGCGCAGCATAATTTTAAATCAGTCACGAGTTTAAAGTTTGTCGATCGCGCATCTCCAGTGAAGCTGAACTCTCCTCCTGTCCGTATTCAATTTGCCTGGACCGACCGTCACAGAACACGTGATCATGCAGGTCACATGCACACTTCACAAGATCTCAACTAGATTCGACTAAGTCTGCAAGTGTGCGCTCAGGCGCTGCCGCAGCCGTTCTCGGTGCCGTCAAAATAAAAGTCCCGCCTCGAACACATTGGCCAAACAGAAAAACTTATCGGCCGATGCCGATATTTGAAAAATGGCAGACCACTAATTCTAATATGCTGATTTGCTGCTCGAGAAACATTTATTATTATTACCAATGTTGTGCTGCTTCATATTTTTGTAGAAACTGTAATAATTATTTGTTTTCGGGATTTTTTTAATGAACAAAGTTAAAAAGAACAGCATTTGTCTGAAATGGAAATCTTTTATAACATTATAAATTAAATTAACATTTTGAGTGCTAGTATACAAGTACATAAAAAATGCATGATATCATTTAAATTGAAGGTAGTCAGTTTAGAGAGCATCATTGTGGCCTCACTGCAACCCTCCAAAACACACTCACACACACAACAGCTCGTGAATTTGTCACATGGAGCAGTGCGACTGGTGTGAAGCTGTGAGAATGCTGACACCCAAACACCACAAAACACCTCCGCAGCAAAGAACATCAGACCCTGCCGAGACTGACTACAGTAATCAAGCACACCTGTGCACATCACTCACATTACACTCATATTCTAAAATTACTGAGCATTTATATATTTCTCTGAAGTGATGATAATTAAAATGATAATTAGTCAAAAACACTCTACTGTCTAACTTTTTTTTTTTTAATTAAACGGATGTTTTACAATTCATAAGTACGGAGCCCAGGAAGTCACCTGTAGGAGAAAAAAAAAAACTATCCGTGGCGACGGTTTTGCAATCCGTCCCCTCAGTTTATTAACCATACTCACAAATTCTTAAACGGTTCCCTCGGTTTAACAAATCGTGCCCACGGATTAATATACTGTACTCATGAATTTCCAATCCATGCGCTCAGATTTTGTAAACCGTACCTTCGGTTTTTGAATCCGTACCCACAAATTCATAATCCGTGCGCACGCTTTCGCAATGCGTTCCCTCGGGTTTGTAAACTCGTGGATTTGTGGCCCCGCCCCGGGTGACCACGATGCGGGATGCATAGTATTGTGTTTATTAAACATTATTTTTCTATGAGACCATGATCCGCACTCACAAAATAGTCTTATTTTTAGCGTTTATTTTATATTAATCACCAATAGGATAAAACACCTCCGCCTGTGGTTTATAGCCTAAAATAAACGCTAAAAAGAAGAATAGAACATTTCCTGAATTTTCTAAAAAAATAAAACGATAGAGTTTCGAGAGAAAAAGGTAAAAAGCAATACAAAACCAATAGCCTAATGTACCGGTTATGTTGTCATTCCTTTGCTCTCTAACTGAATGCAATGTTATAATAGGCCGAAATATTTAATAATAACTTTAACAGTGAAGCATGCATCTAACTCTGGGTGAAAAGCTTAGTATAATAAAATCACCTACATAAGTCTGTGAATGAATGAATGAAATATGTTAAGAATGAATAGTACACAAACACAGCTGCAAAACTGTAAAAGGTTATTTAAAAATAAAGCATTCATGAATTATTTTATGACAAACATTTTACTGTCTTAAGTGCACTCATTTATTTAGCCTATAAATTAAAATAATAATAATAATAATAGCTATTATTATTATTATTATTTTAATTTATAGGCTAAATAAATGAGTGCACTTAAGACAGTAATATACAATATGATTGTTAACATGTAGGCTACCTAGGAGCTTGCTGCATGAATCCGTGAGTACAGTTTACAAACCCGAGGGAACGGATTGCAAAACCGTCGCCACGGATTGTTTTTTTTTTCTCCTACAGGTGACTTCCCGGGCTCCGTACATAAGGGTTGCACAACTTGGGGGGGAAAAAATGAATTGCATTTTTTTTCCAAAGAATAAATTTTGTGATTGCAGTTTTGCACAATTTTGGCATTAAAGGCATTATGTAACACTTTATCTATAAAATATAATAATAATCATTATAACAATAATTATTATTATTATTAGATTATTGAAAATACAGTAAAATAAAAAATAGATTTTACAGTAAAACTGTAAACTTACAGTACTGAAATGTCATTGCAGTCTTAAGTTTATTCATTTTCAAACATTATACTATTTTATTTTGTCAGAAAAATAAGAAATATTACTTTTTGTAATATTTTACTGATGAATAAAGATGTTTTATGAAAAAAATATTTTATTTTGCAGCAAAACTGTAAAATTATAATACTAAAATTGATTTTTCTCTTCAAGCTTTTATTTCCGTAGAAAAATTTAAATTGTTACTATTGTAATACTTTACTGTATTACAGTAAATGCTGACCTCATACGTCATGCTCCCGGAACTGCTTCTGTGTACAACTGTTGGCGCAAGCTACATTAAAGTGATTATTACGTTTTGAATATGGATATTTTTCTTACAAAAACGCATCGATTCACTACAGGAGGTCTTTGTTCACCCCCCGGAGCCGTGTGAGACACTTTTTTAAAAATGGATGGGCGCTTTTTATTTAACTTCTTTTTGGACTGATGCATGCAACGCCCGCTGAGTGGCATTAAACATCTTGAAAGATCAAAGACAATTTTTAATATAACTCCGATTGGATTCGTCTGAAAGAAGAAAGTCATATACACCTAGGATGGCTCTGGGGTGAGTAAAACACAGCCTAATTTTCATTTTTGGGTGAACTAACCCTTTAAACTATCAAGCTTTTATTTTGTCAGAAAACAAATATTTCTAAGCTGCAAAAATAACTTGAATCAAAAACCCAATTAACTTCTAAATGTCATACAGAGGGAGTAAAATGGCACTTAACTATATTATGACTGTTTATTATTATTAACATTATCTGATAGTCATTGATATTTAGATCACAAAAACCTTTGCCCATATTGTGCGGTCAAAATTTCCTTTGATTAGCACTTTGAATAGTGCTGTCCTAAATCGGGATATTCAACCAGATAAAATACAGGCCAGGACTTAAGTTTATCTATTTGGAATTGATTCATTGTACATTTAGCAGAAGCTTTTATCCAAAGTGACAATTAATTCATCATACGTAAAGAATATATTCCAACAAAATGTCCAGAATAACTAAACACGGGCAATTTTGATGCAAACAAATTTGCCAGGAGGTAAACTAAAGATAATTGGCGTTTCACACAGAGGAAGCCACTTATTTGAGACCAACCATATGCAATAAAATGCAACTGTGCTCACGTTTGCATGGCAGGATAATAAACCTGTTAGAAACAATTACAGCTCCAACAATAACTTTTATTGCTATTTATCCCAGCACTAAGCCATTATAATTGGAAACAATCACTTAGTCGATTGCCCCGATCAACCTAGTGCTGCATGTGTGTGTGACACTTCAGGTAAATCCAGGTCAACTCCATACTGCATTGCAGGTGCTGCGATTATGCACATGAAGAATTCACAGCAAATCACAACTTCCCCAAAGCAGCTCATGAACTGTTTCAGCGCTGACACTGCCTTCACACGACACCCAAACCCTGTTTCTGTAGCAAAACCGCGATAATATGAATACACCCTGATATCTGAGTGAAAGCGGATCATCGCATGGGCGTCAGGGGACAGCGAGGTGTCAGATGTGGTCACGAGCTGAGTCAAAACAACAGCAGCAATGACAAAGCGACAATCTGAAAGTTTTCCACTTGATGCGTGGCATGGCTTTGATTCAGAAACAAAAGCCCCTGGTGTTGGAGTACTTGAAGCCGTTGTTGTGTGTTCGAGCGTGTACACGAGTCCCGGGCTCTTGGCATGTTGGCCGCACAGACACGCTGTCAGCGGCATGCCAAATGGTCAGGCTGCCTGTGATGACCTGCTGACCGTATGATTATCCCGTGTGTGGCCAATGCTTCCCAAAACACACAGACAGAGACACAACAAACTAGGCTAAGTGCTGACATCTTTATATTCTCCTAATTATTTAAAGTGGCCATATTACGCTTATTTACAAGTTCATCATTTCATTTTTGGGGTCTGCTAGAACTTGTGGTAAAGGGTTAGACCAGGGCTGTCCAAATTCGGTCCTGGAGGGCCGTGGACAGCCCTGGGTTAGACACAAAAGAAGAAATTTTAAAGAATGTTGGTAACCAAACAATTGATGGTCCCCATTGACTTCAATAGTATAGCTACCAGAAACTGTTTGGTTACCAACGTTCTTCAAAATATCGTCTTTTGTGCTCAGCACAAGAAAGAAGCTCCTACAGGTTTGGATCAACTTGAGGGTGAGTAAATGATGACAGAATTTTCAATTTAGTCAGCTGTTTGTTTGTTTGTTTTTTTAAGACCTAGTCTTGTGTCAAATGTCCTTTTTAGTTTTTATCATATTAAGTCAACCTGTCTTGTCCAAGTTTTAGTTGACAAAGTCTTAGAATTTTAGTCTAGTTTTAGTCAAATAACATTTTAGTCATGCTGCATAATGGTTAAACTGATAATCACTATTATTTTGCTCCAAATTACAACTGAATTTACAGATCAAGATTGTGAGAAATTACATCAGAATCATTGACAAAAGCAAGGTTTACTGTGGTTATTGTTAGATTTATACTTTTTTAGAATACACCACCGTTTGGGCTCAGAAAGATAAAAAAAAAAAAAGATGAAGAAATTAATACTTTTATTCAGCAAGGATGCATTAAATTGATCAAAAGTAGCATTTATAATGTTACAAAAGATTTTTATTTCAATCAAATGCCATTCTATTCATTGAAAAAGTATCATGGTTTGCACAAAAATATGAAGCCGCACAACTGTTTTCAACATTGACAATAATCAGATATGTTTCTTGAGCAGCAAATCAGCATATTAGAATGATTTCTGAAGGATCATGTGACACTGAAGACTGGAGTAATGATGCTGGAAATTCAGCTTTGCATCACAGGAATAAATGACATTTTAACAGATATTCAAATAGAAATGTTATGTTATTATTGTAATGATATTTCATAACATTACTGTTATTGTTTACTGTATTGTTGATCAAATAAATGCAGCCTTGGTGACAATCTTTCAAAACTTAAAATTGTCAAAAAAAAAGTACATTTTCTGTTCTTTTAAACTTTCTAATCATCATAGAATCCTGAAAAAGTATCATGGTTTGCACAAAAATATGAAGCAGCACAACTGTTTTCAACATTGACAATAATCAGATATGTTTCTTGAGCAGCAAATCAGCATATTAGAATGATTTCTGAAGGATCATGTGACACTGAAGACTGGAGTAATGATGCTGGAAATTCAGCTTTGCATCACAGGAATAAATGACATTTTAACAGATATTCAAATAGAAATGTTATGTTATTATTGTAATGATATTTCATAACATTACTGTTATTGTTTACTGTATTGTTGATCAAATAAATGCAGCCTTGGTGACAATCTTTCAAAACTTAAAAAATCTTACCAAACCCAAAGTTCTGAATGGTAAAAATGTAACTCCAAAAACTATGCCAATTTTATGTAAGCAAAGTATTTCATTTAATTCATTTCAAGCTGTTTGCTTGAAACAAACCCATTACTACAAGCCATTTCAGTCCACTATACATTAATATTAAGGTATGCATCAAATATCCTTAAAAGACCTGAAAATATCCACAGGTTTTTTTAGCCATATCATCTACCTCAAAGTTCAAACCAACCCCCTTTTCCCTGCCCAAAAACATTTTCCAGCAGTCATGAATTACCTCTTGCCGAGAGCTTTTTGGTGTTGATGATTTTGGCAGCATATTCTTGGCCCGTGCACAGCTTGACGCAACGTCGCACCACTGAGAAGGCCCCCCTGAAGAAACAGACAGAGAAGAAAATACACCATTGAACTAGATGTGAAACCCCAAAAAATCAGTTCAAAAATGGCTTAAAGGGACACTTGTGTCCTTTATTTGTGTTCCATGCAAGCAAATGTTTAATTTTTGGGTGAACTGTTAAGAAGAACAACTGTTATGCACATCTACCTCACACAGGTGTTTGATGCGCAAATATTCATGATATTCACATGGGAGCAAAATGTAGAACACACTCTGTCTTTCAAAAGCCTCCTTGAGTCTATTTTCAGAAAGACCTGCGTTATGAAAATCACTTGAGACAGTCATGATAATGGTCTGATGTAATTTCTTACTGGCTAAATTTAGCACACCTTGTTACAGTTACACATGTCTCAAGCAGCCGCTCCGGATACATGACTTCCCGCCCCTCACCGACAGGCTCAAATGCCCTTGGAAACACCTATGTGATGATAACACAAAAACAGACCATATGCCACCTCGTGACCTCAGGCAAATCACCTGCGCACCATTCGCTTGGCTAGCGGACTAGAAGAAACGAAGCCTGGAAGATCTTGAGCATCATTAGTTGCGGATCATCATTCAAAACATCACACAAGAGGTGTAAAGGTCAACCATACACTTTCAAAAAGTGACTCTTTGGATACAGTAGCATGACAGTGCTACATTTTAGGGCATTTTCAACATGACAAGGATTACCATGTAAATTAGTAATGAATGTTAAAATTCTAGCTAATGCCAATAAGCTTACAGGTAATCATTTAATGTTCTGACCGATAACATGGTTCAATACAGTTAACAAAAATTGAAATTGAAATTAAAAAACTGATTCAAAATATTAATACAATCTATAATAGTATCCAAATCGCAAGTGTAACACTGCCGATAACTTGTTAAAAAAACTTATATTAAAATTCCATAAAATGAAAAATAAAACACTAAAAACTAAACTCAATAACTTTAAATGCTACAAGTTAATTTAGGCATCAAAACATTAAACTATATTATAAAAAAAAATTATATACATTATAATATTTACATATTTTAATATTTAACATTTCACAGCTATTAAAGGTGGGGAAAGTGATTTCTGGTAGCCAATGTTGATATTTGAAATCACCAAAACAAACAGCCCCCTACCCCAAAAGGGTCTTGCCCCTATTTTGATAGCTCCGCCCCACATAAACGTACGCAACCCAGGCAACGATTAGTAGAGTGGCGCAGCGCGACAAAATACTACAGAACTCATAATCAGTGATGCTGTCTACACCATAGACATATATATACATACCTATGGTCTACACTGGATGCGGCACGACACGACAAATCTCCGACAGAAAACTGCTGCTGCATTCTATTCACGACATATTGACACAAATTTCAAATGATTTTCAACGGTCGCTTTGTGTCCAGTGTACTAAACAGACTTTAGCTGTTGTGGCGCAGACACGGTGTTACTCACCTATCGAGAAGACACAAAGCAACCTTGCCGTCCGATCGCAGGCCTTCCGCTCCTTCAGTTCTCTCCAGCGCTGGAAAGCTGATCCGATATTTACACGGGTCCTACTTCTTGTCTTAAGACTTCGTTTGTTCCGCAGACGTTTTCCATCCGCCATCTCTATCTATCTGTCGCTCGGCTCGGCTAATGTCCGTCCTGTGCACTGAACTCGCTCTCCTCCTCATCATGAGTAGACATGCTCCTTACTGCTGATTGGCTACAAGTTTGTTATGCTATTCGGCCCGAATCAGTTTTCTAAAACGTTTTTGAAAAATCGCCTACCCCACCTTTAAACTAAATTATTTGTGTTTTAAAGATGAATTCTTTGTGAATGCAAACTTAAACATCAAATATTGGCCTAGATATAAATATATACTGCATATAATTCAATACAATGATATTTGCATACGGTAATGATGTACCATAGTATTACCATCTGATATAATTACTGTGCCATGGTGCCATTGCAGATTGCAGTAAGGTCAGCATATGAACACATTAACATGTATAACGTAGTGGCTGACAATATATGTTTTATGATGGCTGACATGAAGCCAATATATATGAAATTGCATTGTTTAATTTAAAGATCGTAAATAACACAAGCATAACAACTGCTGCGATTAAATTGATTTAGCATAATATGTACTAATAATAATCCTTTTGGAATTTACTAAAGTAAAAGATCACAGAGCTGTTACAATAAAAGTCCCACTTGTGACATTTATCGATCAAAAAAGAAAAACTTTTCAGCCAATGCCGATAATTTAAAAAATGCCAAATATCAGCCAAGCTGATCAACTCAGTCAACCACTAATATCATGCATTATAATTAATGAAATCAATTATTGCTTGTATTTACTAAAGTAAAAGATCACAGAGCTGTTACAATAAAAGTCCCACTTGTGACATTTATAGAATCAAAAAAGAAAAACTTTTCAGCCAATGCCGATAATTAAAAAAATGCCAAATATCAGCCAAGCTGATCAACTCAGTCAACCACTAATATCATGCATTATAATTAATGAAATCAATTATTGCTTGCCAGTGTGAGGGAAACAACACGTTCAAGAAGAATGAAGAAGAAACTTCTGGACTAATAAAGCAGAAGGTCATGAGTCCGGGTGGAGGCCGAAGAGCCGTCTGTCTGTTAGCAAACGTGTGGCTTCATTAGTGCTGGAAACAGCCTGAGCTTCTCAGCGGAGACATTGAGCTGATTTACTGCCGTCGGCCTGTCAGGAAAACCGAACCGCTGAGCTGCGCAGGCTGCTGAGATGTTTAGCAGCAGCAGAAAACACGCTCACAAACCCAAAAAACCAACAACAACAACATTGTTCTGACAAGTCATAACCCTATAACTAAATTAAACCATGAAATGTTATTGAATTCATAATATAATAATATATTACATAATATAATATAATAATAACCAAGGCTGCATTTATTTATGTGATAAAAAATCCCATTAAAAACAGTATTAATGTGAAATATTATTACAATTTAAAATAACAGTTTTCTGTTATTTCAAAATATAATTTATTCCTGTGATGGCAAAGCAGCCAGACTAATCATTTTAATATGCTGATTTGGTGATCAAGAAATATTTCTTAAAAGTTTGAGGTCATTTTTTTTTCATACACTACACACAAACATATATATATATTATCTCCGTCAAGCGATCTGTGATATTTTTCAGTTCATTTGAATGGATGCGCAACGCACTTGTGTTTGTGTATTTGTCGTAAAGTAAACTCTAGTGTGAAGGCACACGACTCGCCGTCGCTTTCTCTCACACGCGCAAAGAGCAAGAGAGAGTCTTACATAACATGCAGAATTGATGCTCTACATGTAAACGATATACTTTGTTGCATTTTCCTGTAAAAATAACGGCGTTCCTTTGGAACGATAGTGCCATTTTTCTCAGATTGGGTATCGGTAAGAGAGAGCCGATCCAAATCCGAGATTTTTATATATTTTTTTCCCCCGATTGTGCGAATTATTCTGTTACTTCTGAAGCCATACGATAGCTTAATGTGAGCTACATATGAATATTTAAGTCCTTACATTAGAGTTCACACAAACTATTTTCTCCGCTGTGGCTGTCAGTCATTCATTCAGCCTTTAAACCCTGGTCGCGTTCGGTTGCAGCAGTCAGCTCGGTAAAGCTCTCTCCAAGATCATTCTGTGTTCCCATTATAATTGATTTGTAAATACATGTCTATGATTTTGCAAAAAGGACTTTATCTTCTTGCCGGAGTTTAATGTTGTTTCGTTACTTGATATCGGGTGTCTGTGAGAACAAAACACGGGCGTAGAAAATACTATAACTTGTTTTTAACGTGCACAGTAACTGAAATTT
>NW_015505684.1:702895-729435 GCF_001515645.1 Sinocyclocheilus grahami
ATATAGTATAGTATAGTATAGTATAGTATTTCAGTCTGGCGAGTAAACAAAAAAAATATACTAGCCAATGGCGATTCAATTGCCAAGGTGTCCGCTGAGGGTTGACTGTATAAAAACAGTTTGTGCTGCACTGTATTTGTTTTGTCCTATCGTATCTATCATATGTTGTTGCCTTATTAAAAAATATGCTATTCATTTAAAAGAAATGTATTTTAATTTTATAGTATATACATTCATGAATGTTTTTAATGAATGGATTTTATAATAATACAAATAGCAATGTGTAACATTTTATAGTTTATGATACATTTTTCTCATAGATTATAAATATACATAGGCCTATATTTTTTCATATTTATTTTATTTTTCTTTATAATGAAGTAGTCTGTATCTCGTAGATTGTGAAAGAATGATTATCAGTTCCACACACTAATTCTACATTTATTTAAATGAGGGAAAAGAACTTCACTGGTATCGGATCGGTATCGGCCAATACCGAACCCTAGGTATCGGAGGCGAAAAAGGCAGATCGGAGCATCCCTAATATAGATAGATAGGTAGAAAATATTTCTATAACATTACAAATGAATATATATTTATATTTTATGTCTATTTACTTACAGTATGCATGATGCGTACAGTTATCTAAAAAAAAGCTGTTAAGAAAAGGCTAAAATGCATGTCTCCACCACAAACTGAGGATGTGGTCAAATATTCAGTTCAGTATGGTGAAGATCTGCTGAAACATCACAAATACAAAACTGTCTATTTCTCCTCAGTGAGTGGGAATATACACTAGGTTGAGATGAACTGAAAATGAAACCCACAGAGTATTTATAAAAACGAGAAGTTTAAAAAGTTATGAAACATCTTATGAGAGAAGTCTGTCTACTATCTGTGCGTTTATATGATTGTGGGTGATACACACAGGGCCTGTTTAATAATTCGGGAGAAAAAAGGTGCAAAAGAAACGCAATACTGACTGACTGGAGGAGAAGTAGGGGGGGCTGAGAGAGTAAAATAATTTCCTAACATCAGGCCGCTGGCATGCCCCACACACACACACACACACACACACACACACACAGTCAGATTATAGACAGCAAACAGCCGCCATGGCAGCACTCACAGCTCCAAATGTCACAGGACAGAACAACACAATGTAACGACCCTTCACTGCTTCACCAGAGTTTATGATACATTGTAACGTTCATTATTATAGAACTCTTGATACACTGTATACACCCTTCATATACACTCTCAGAAAAAGGGTACAAAACTGTCAAAATGTATTAATATGCACACTTTAGATACTACTATGTAATTTTAAAAGTAATAATGTGTACTTTAAAATACTAATATGTAGCATTTAGGATCCCGCCACAGCGACAGCTTTGTACCTTTTTTCAAAGAGTATAGAGATAAAATGTAGTGACCTTTTGTCCTGATTATACTCTCAAATGTATCACACTGAACACAACCTCCAAATAACCCCCTGACAGCTGATAATTATAATCAGACATATGAAATAAACTCACTGTAAGTCGCTGTAATGCTTCCTGAGCTTTCTGCATGAAATGCACCATGCAATATTCTCAGGATTATGTTAAATACTCCCATGCATATTAATGCAACTCTCTTGTGCACATTAGATACACAATATCTCTACATTAACATGCAATATCCTTTAAATTAACTTATTGATCATGTTTTATCTTTGATTCAATACACTCCTTATAAGAGCTCTTCAGTTAATGCATTTCAAAGCAACTCCTCATTATTTTTCCAGACAGCACATAAAAAGCATGCAACATCCTCAGATTTAACACCTGCATGCTCATTTTTATAATCAGAGACTGTATGCACATAAATATTCACTGTAATATGCACAGTGGTGGGTGTATTTAAATGCAACTCCCCTCTAATGTTTCCTGACAGCTCCTCAGAGCTTTCTGCATGAAATGCACCAGAGGGGCCACAAAACATGCAATATCCTCAAAATTAACCCCTGACGGCTTTAATTTTTATGAGCACAGACAGTTAAAATAAACATAGTTGGGAGTATTTGAATGCAACTCCCTCTGATGTTCCCTGACAGCTCTTTTGTGCATCCTGCACGAGATGCATCGAGTTCAAACGTGCAAAAAACCTATGCATGCGCATTTAGTAAATATGTAAACATTAATTTGAACATATATGATAACAGAGTATTTAAATGCACCACGCCTTTAGGATTCCCGACAGATACTCAACGCATTTCAGATGCCAAAAGGCATCAAACATTATCAAAATGATGACCAGATCGCTGTTTATCTTCATAGACTCGATAGAAGTTAGTGAAACAGTTGTGGGAGTATTTAAACGCAACTCCTTCGAATGTTTCCTGACAACTCCTTTGGGTATGCATATGCATTTACATTCAGGAAATGTGTGATATCAATACAAGACACTCGGGTTACGCACAAACACCAGCAGAGAAAGCAAATCTTACTTTCCAAGTTCTTCATACAGCTGGTACTCGTCGGTGAAGCGCGTGCAAGTTGTCGTTGCCATTTCTCAGCCCTCAGCGTCCGCGGCAATATCCGAGCTGTGTGTCCAGCACTACGGTGATTCTCCTGTCGCTTCGACTTGCAGGATTTTTGAGGACAAAACGTCAACGTGGATACGGATTCGAGTGAGGGAGAGGTTCGCCGACGAGCAGACTCGACTGCTTTACCGACCTCTCACCGAATGCGCCGTTCAGCTGCAGCGCACTAGTTTTCCGCTGCGAGAGACTCGCGCTGTCACCGCTGGAGGGCGCGGCGGAGCTTACACGTGCAACATCTCTCCGTTTTTCACCTTTTTAGTGGGTGTATGGAGAGGTGCTGTCGTTATGAAACTAATAACACGTTTAGAAATTAATAATGTCCAATTTAACTGACCAAATCTATATCCATCCCACTGCCACGAAACACACACATAATTTGCGCACTCGTTGTTTTCAGCAATGACTGACCTAAAAGCCCCTGATTGGCCATAAGCTAAACAGAAATCTATGTGATTGGTTATAATGCTCAACGCTGAAAAATAAAACGCGTAAAAAGCAATCTGATGCAATTCGCGAACTGACACTTTTCTTTCATTTTCACATGTAATTATATATATATATATATATATATATATATATATATATATATATATATATATATATATATATATATATATATATATATATATATATATATATATATAATTACATGTGAAAATGAAAGAAAAGTATATATACGTGTGTGTGTGTGTGTGTGTGTGTGTGTGTGTGTGTGTATATATCCTACATATGTCGATAGACAGACGGACAGATAGATAGATAGTGACCCTTGGTTAAAAAAAAGGCTGCGAAAATAAATCTGCATTGTTTATCCTTTTGCTCTTTCATTAAAAAAATTCACAAAAATCTAAGCTAAAAGAAACCATTTTGTTTTCTTCCAGTAAAGGTTGGCAACAATTATTACCACCCCTGGACATTCTTATGTGTAAAGTATCTCTCAAGTATATCCCTCCTCATATTTAACATATTTTAGCACACCAAGGTGACTAGAAACATGAAATTGTCCAGCCATGACTTCCAGTTTCACAGAAAGGTATAGATACGAGGTAACACAAAGGCCAAATTCCCTTAATCATCAATCACAAGTTGTAAAACCAAAGAAAATAGTTTTGATGTGCGGCAAAAGATTGTTGAACTTCACAAAATAGAAAGATGATGTAAGAAATTAGCTACATTGTTGAAAACTCCTATTTACACCATCAGGCAATAATTAAGAAGTTTTAATCTACAAGAAATGTTACAAATCTGCCTGTCTATATTGTCTTGATCCAAGATAAGGAGGAGGAGTTTGAGTGGCCAAAGACTCTACAGGGTTCACAGCTAAAGAATTGTAGAAATGAGTTCAGTCTTGTGGTCAGAAAGCCTCAAGAAATATGAAACAGCGCCACAAGTCATTTGGGAGAGTTTCAAGAAAAATCCTCTGCTCTCATCCAAAACCAAACTCCAGCATATTCAGCTGCCAAACACTACTGGTACATCAAATGGGACTGGGTTCTGTGGTCAAGCGAAGCTAAAAAGAGCACACAAGAATTAGGTTTGGTGCACACAGGGATAAAAAGTACCCCATGCCCACGGTTAAATATGCTGCTGGATTTTAATGTTGTGGGCCTATTTTTCTGCCAGAGGTCCTGAACATCTTGCTCAGATACATGGCATGGACTCTAGCAAATACCAATATACCAGCACATGAAAAAAAATCTAAAAACCTGACTGCCTGTGCTAGAAATCTTATAATGGGCTATGGTTGGATCTTCCAAAACAAACATCAAAATCAACACAAAAATGGGTCACGGAGCACAAAATGAAAGTTCTGCCACGGCCATCACAGTCCTCTGAACCCTACAGAAAATGAGTGGGGTGAACTAAAGAGTAGTAGTTTTATCATTTTATATATATTATTTTTATGACATTTTTAGCTTGAAAAGTGTGTTTGTGCCAATACTTGTGTATCTAATGCAGTGTGACGGCAATCAAACAATAAGACAAATTTAATGTTTGCAAAAGGTTTTATTAGATTCAGGCACAAAAATCTGATGCAAATGATGGAAACAAGTGAAGGTTAAGAATTTCTTTCTCGTGTGAACTGCAGCAATCTGCTTAAAGAAACAGTGCAAACCCTTAACATATCTGATGAAACTTTATTTCACTGTTGCTATTGTAGATCACTCAAATAGTATGAAAACTAACAATCAATAAGCCCGAATAACTTGGCAAATGTAAGATCACAGACACATGTGGCCAAAGAAAACCTTAGTCAACTGATTTCATGAAACACTACAAATTATAAATGATCAATGGCCCATTTTGCATGGCAACTAAACATGAGACAATTATCAGTGTCAGTGAATCAGTTATATTGGCATGAGATGTGCAGTGCAGACATTTTATAGCACCGCAAGAAACCAACACCGTCACTGTACTTCAGTGTGTGTGTGTACGTTTGTTACAGTAAGTGCTGACTTTCCATCTGGCATGTCATGCGACCTCAAAACTGGACAGCACTGTGTGGGATGTTGAACATGGAGGGGTCAAAGTCTTGGCCTTTAAATGGAGATCCTTCAGCATCCCAGCCCTTCTTCAGCATCTCGTGGACTTTCTGAAACACAAAGTCAAACATCGTTCAATGCAATATCCAGATAGTTTCTCATGCAAACAAGTGCCAAAGCGCTTAAAGGAATAGTTCACTCAAAAATGAAAATTTACTGAAAATGTACTCACCCCTCAGGTCATCAAAGATGTAGATGAGTTTGTTTCTTCATCAGAACTGATTTGGAGAAATGTAGCATTACATCACTTGTTGTTGGATCCTCTGCAGTGAATGGGTGCCGTCAGAATGAGAGTCCAAACAGCTGATAAAAACATCACAATAATCCACACCACTCCAGTCCATTAATTAACATATTGTGAAGTGAAAAGCTGCGTGTTTGTAAGAAACAAATCCATCAAGATGTTTTTAATTTTAAACCATTGCTTCAGTCCATATTAATATGAACACTTCCTCCAGTAAAAAAAAAAAGTCTATCCACTGTTGTCCTCTCACATCAAAATCTACCTACATATTTGAACTCTTTTTGCTAGGTGCTTGATCTGTGCATATTTCTCTCGATTTGATTTTTTCATTGGAGAAAGCAATATTATGGATAGAAGACTCATATTTTAGACGCAACAGTATGAAGTTAAAAACATCTTAATGACGGATTTGTTTCTAACAAAATTGCATCTTTTTGTTTCACAAGACATTAATTGATGGACTTTAGTGATGTGGATTACTTGTGGATTATTGTGATGCTTTTATCAGTTGTTTGGACTCTCATTCTGACGGCACCCATTCACTGCAGAGGATCCATTGGTGAGCAAGTGATGTAATGCTACATTTCTCCAAATCTGTTTCTGATGAACAAACAAACTCATCTACATCTTGGATGGCCTGAGGGTTAGCACATTTTCAGCAATTTTCATTTTTGGGTGAGCTATTCCAAGTGTCCTTGGACTGAACTCCTTTTATATTCCAGAGCAGTATTGAACCAATATAGCAAATAACAATTTCCATTGCTCACAATCTCATGGCTCTGTGGTCTCCCCTGGAGTTTTTGGTGGTAATCAAACGACAGGCGGTCCAGTACAGCATGCTCCTCTTCATCTACAGTTGCCATAGTGCGTTCCCGGTTGATCTGGTTCACATCGATCTCGGCCTCACCCTTCAACACGGCACTCCACCAAACCTCCCCGGTTTTACTGAGGGACAGCTGGAGGAAAAGTCCAAATGATCATCTCGACTATCTACAGCTACTAACAAAATCCATCAGATCTGTCTCCAGCTTACATTGCCTCAATAATACAGAATACAATTTAATGATAGCAAATGACATGTGCACAAAACAGGGCTGTTATTGTTAACTACAAGGTTTCTGCAGGTTTTATGAAGATATAAGAATGAAGATATTTAAGATGTTTTTAAGACTCAGTAAAGAGTATGAAAATAACTTTTGATCACACTGCAAAAATGTCTTGCCTTCCAGTGCAAATGTCTAAAGATTAATAAATCAATATGCATTTCCTTGAGATGCAAAATTGTGAGATAAAAAGTATTGTTTTCTGAGAAATTGATTAGAAAGCAAGTTTATGATTAAAACAAATGTTTGCAAGTGGGGTAAGAAAAATAAACAAAAAAAAAATTATACCCAAAGACAGATGCTTGTTCTTGTTTTAAGCATAAACTCACTTCATTTTGTTCAGTTTGTCAGAAAACAAGACTCCATTTATTTGCAAAAACAATTCAAAAATCATGTTTTTTTTATTATGTTATCATGTTTTACTGTGTTTTATTGTTTTAGTTCGCTGTGTATTTGTTAACCTAATCAAAATAACCCAACTGCAGCTTGATTGAGATTAATTGGAATGCACAATGAAAAAACGTGATTTTTGAAGTTATCCACTTTTGCAAATAAACTCATATCTTGATTTAAGGATGTTTTGATCCTGTAATTGTACTACAAATCGAGTCAAAACCCTGTAACTAAAATTACTTTTTAAAAAACATTTGTATTAACTGAAATAAAAATTGAAATAAAATAAAATATAAATATTAGAAGAAAAACTTCAACTGACAAGACTGTCAGTGATTTCCGAAACTGAAAAAATGGCTAAAAACTGTCTGATGCATCAGTATCACCATTTCAGATCCACCATCCAAAAATAATGTGTACCAGAACGCATTGGCCGGGCTCCAGGCTCCATAGGGAACTTTCAGTGTTAATTTTGTGTGTGAATTCGCCCTCCATCAGGACTCTCTGTGATCCTCCCTCGTTCACGGCCACACGGACCTTCCCCGGCTGCAGATCCACAGACACCTGCACACAAAGATGGAACAGATAGCAGACTGTGATCAAACTTGTAATACTAGACAGTAAGATAAAAAGATGGAAATGAGGATTCTGCCAGACAGTAACACTGATAAAATCAGATGGCAGCAGGATACACACCTGTCGGCCTTTAACGATGTTAGGCTGCACATGCACTCGAACTTCCACATCCGTGTAATCCTGCGACCAGGTGTAATTTTCTCTAACGGCACCATTGTAACTGTCTGCATTCGACTGAAAACGTTCTTGTCCACTGAAAATGTGAAGTAGAACTTGTTAATAGGTCAAAACAATGCACAAACTTTTGAGGTCGGTAAGAATTTTTTTTTTTAATGTTTTTGAAATATGCTCACAAAGGCTGCATTTATTTAATTAGAAATACAATAAAACAGAAATATTGTGAAAAATGATTACAATTTAAAATAACTGTTTTCTATTTAAAATGTCATTTATTCCTGTGATGCAAAGCTGAATTTACAGCATCATTAGTCCAGTTTTCAGTGTCACGTGATCCTTCAGAAATCATTCTAATATTCTTTTTTTTTTTTTTATCAATACAGTTGTGCTGCTTAATATTTTTGTGGAAACTGTAATACATTTTCAGGACTCTTTGATGAATAGAAAATACATCATCTACTTGAAAGCGTAATCTTTGAAATATTTTAAATGTCTTTACTGTCACTCTTGTTTTATTTAATGGGTCCTTGTTGATTAAAGTACTAGTTTCTTAAAAACAAAACAAAAAATAACTCACTGACCCCAAAGTTTTGAACAGTAGTGTCTTTTAGTATTCATATTTTTGAGCAAATGCTTTAAAAGTCAAGCATACACAGAATGGGAGTTTGATGGCACTGCGGCTCCTGACGGCTCAGCGGTGCTGCTCTGAGTCTCTCCGTGTGTCTCTGTGCTCTGTGCTGATGGTGCTGGGACAGCTGTGGGCTCTTCTGTGCTCCTCTTCTCCTCCACAGGAGCTTCAGCCTCCTGTTCTGATTGAACCTCCAGCTCCTGTACTGCAGGAGGAGCGGCTTTATCAGCCTCTGCCAGCCTCGCTGCCCTCTCTCTGTCCTGCTCGGCGAGATTCTCAAATAACTTAAACGTCTGATGGAGAAAAATGACAGAAAATAAACTTACAGGACATTCAATAGACTCTTAAGTTTGTTATAGCAACTACAAAGTGGCATAATAAAATAATATATAAAAATAACTTAATTATGATAAATTATATTACATTTATAAATTATATTATAATTTTTAGACCCTTTAAAGACCTTACAGCAATCATAAAGTGGCATAATATAAATAAAATACATTAATAATTTAAATGTTTTTATTTAATAATTTCACCAATTAAAATACAACTATTTTTAAATAATTAATAAGACACTGTCACTGCAATTACAAAACGGTATATAATTAATAATATTAATTATTAAAATTATTTATTATAATAAAATTATAAATGTATAATTATAATTTAATAAATTAATTATTTTGAATAATTTAATAATTTTAAAGACAATGTTACACCAACAGTTGCATACTGTAAATATTATAAATTATTTAATAGTTTTTTCTTATTTTTATTTAATTATTCATTTTGATTCATTTAATTATTTTTATAATATTAATAATACATTTTACTACTGTCACAAACGTCTAAAACACTGACATGGCTAGGTGTCACACATTAAAAGCAAAACAAGACAATACCATGTTTTTGAACAAGTACCAAGACAGAAGTACCATGGTACTATTTGAAATATTTTAATATCATAGTACATGAATATAATAATTAGGGCTGTAAGTCGATAAAAATATTTAAACATTAATTATATGATGTAGTGATTAATTAATCTAATAATTGCAAACTAAATTTGGCTGTGAAAATACCCACAAAATGAGAAATCAGTGTTAAATGAGAAAGTATCAAGTAGACATTACAAATAGTAGCTTTAGAAAGAAATATTTAGTTTGATTCAACATTAAATTTATTACACCTAAACGTTTAAACTACAATGGCCTAACATAAACTATGGAACATAAAAGTTTTTTATTTTTATTTTGGAGAACTATCCCTTTTATGTTTTTGTCTTTATTTATTTATTTTTTAATAAATGAAATGATACTCTAAAGAAGAAACTAAAGCTGCCAGCAGGTGGCGGTAAATGTCATTCATTCATTCGATTAGTTCAAACGGCCTACAAATAGTAGCTTTAGAAAGAAATATTTTGTTTGATTCAACATTAAATTTATTACACCTAAACGTTTAGACTACAATGGCCTAACATAAACTATGGAACATAAAAGTTTTTTATTTTTATTTTGGAGAACTATCCCTTTTATGTTTTTGTCTTTATTTATTTTTTAATAAATGAAATGATACTCTAAAGAAGAAACTAAAGCTGCCAGCAGGTGGCGGTAAATGTCATTCATTCATTCGATTAGTTCAAACGGCTGATTCATTCAAGAATTAAATAAACGGCTCTTTCTATGAAAAGGCTTTTGTACGGTGGCCGAGAAGTGCTAAACAAATCACAATTCTGAAAACAAAGTAACAAATTACAAACGCAAATGCAAGTCTGAAAAACAAAATAACAATTCAAAAAGCCGAAGAACAGCATAGTCGTGGTAGAAAGTTCGGCGATGTAAAGTAGCTCAGTTTAAATGTATTGTATGAATTGCCCTTACTATGGAACAAATAATACGGGGTGTCCATTTACATTTAGTTAAAAGTGGATGTGACTCATCAGCTCCAGTGGTGCAGATGGATAAGCGCGTGTCACTGACTTTTTGACGCGATCGACCCGGGTCCTTTTCAAATCTCTTATCACATCGTAAAGGCATTTATTTTCAATAAAAATTAAGGAAATAATCAAAAAGTTGAAAATAAAGTATCGGGTAGGGTTAGGGTAGATGTAGGGAGGGCTTTATTGTACCAATAAGGTGGCATCCATTTAATAATTAAAATTATAATTTACACTCAATACGTTATTATTACATACTGTTTTATAACGTACTACAATACTGACGTGCAAATAATTGCCACTATTTGCAACAAGTAGTATACTTGATAGTAGAAATCCTGCTATTTTAACGTAGTGTAAATAGAACCCATTGCTAATACGAGATTTTAAAAGGGAGGAAAAAAAGTTCGGCAAAAGGCGGGATCGAACCCGGGTCGATCGCGTCAAAAAGCCGATAACACACACTTGTCCACCTGCGCCACTGGAGCTGATGTTTTACAGCCACTTTTAACTAAGTCTAAATAGACACTCCGTATTTTTTTATTCATAGTAAGGGCAATTCATACAATACATTTAAACTGAGCTACTTTAACACCTTCGTCGAACTTTCTACCACGACTCTGCTGTTCTTCGGCTGGTTCTTCCCTGTATACGTTGATTGACAGATGTCTCGTCCAGTCAGCGGTGAGTAATCCCAAACCAATGGCGCTGTCTCAAACTATACCTACCTCTTCCGGTTTGTCGTTGTGTTTTCTGACTTATTTTGTTTACGAATTTATCATTGTGTTTTCTGACTTGTTATAATATTTTCTGAATTGTTGTTGTGTTTTCTGAATTGTTATTTTGATTTTTAGACTTGCATTTGCGTTTGTAATTTGTTATTTTGTTTTCAGAATTGTGATTTGTTTAGCACTTCTCGGCCACCGTACTTTTGAATCATTGCTTCACATGATTCGTGCAAAACGCGGATTCATTCAGAAACGAAACACCGCTGTGTTGCTCGGAGACGCACAAAAGTTCTAAGTAATATTTTCGTTGGCAAAATTGAGCAGAAACACAAAATATTGTGTTTAAAATATAACAATATTAACTTCTTATTTTCTGACCTGTTGTAGAAACTCACATTTGCACTCGTGCTATTCGGACAAACAGCACTTGTGTTTGCACATATCGCTTATCATGTGATATAAATATGAGACAAAACTCATACAGGAGCATTTTTTGGCCCAATATTTTGAATTTGAGGGCATAAGTGCATTTATGAAGTTGTTGCCCTGCATCATATTTGTCAACACATGAAATGTAAGATGACGTACAGGTCTGGGGGCGGGGCCAGCGCGTTAACTGCGTTAAAATATTTTAATCGCGTTATTTTTCATAACTAATTAAACTAACTAGTTAATCTGACATCCCTAATAATAATCATTCAGTAGCATGGTATTCTCAGCTGATGCCATCACTGCCACATTTATATTTATTTCTAGATTATCCAGTCAGTTTAATGGATCAAAACAAAAGTCAGTCAGTACCTTAAACACCATTTTTTCAGCTACTCCGGGCGGGAAGCCCATGCGGTCCTGCGGGCCGCTGAGAAGGCGGTAGAAGTCCGTCTTTCTGTAGAGGAACCCAAAATAAACCTGCAGGAAATTCTGAATGTTTCCAACATGCTGCAGGACCCCTAACAGCGCGTTATCATAAAGCTCAGTCATTTCCACCGGAGAAGACATGGCTGAGCAGCTCAGCGGGACGTTCTAATTATTGTGAAGAGTTTTATAAAGACCTTTATCGTTTCAGATACTCTAAACAGAATTTGGACTTATTCTTTAACTCCCTTGATACGGAGCTTATTCCTAAAATGAATGATATTGGAAAGAATTTATGTGACGCTCAAGATATTTATGAAGCCATTGATAAGTTAAAACTTAATAAATCTCCAGGAAATGATGGTTTGACCGCAGAGTTTTATAAAACATTTTCAAATGATCTTTGTAAAAACATTTTTAGACAACCGCACATCCTGTTGGAATTTTATTCCAAATCATATACATAGGTTTACATTTTTTATTGCGCTCCAACTTTGACATCTCTAAAATACCTTTAAATTTATCTTGTTTTCATAAACAGGCTTTAATAAGTTGGTCACTTATACATAATTATCATTTTTCACCACATAGCTACTTTATTTGGAATAATAAAAATATTAGATATAAAAATAAATCTTTTTTTTCACAATTGGTTTGATAAAAATATACTTTTAGTCAGTCAACTTTTAGATGATCGTGGTGTCCTTTTTACTTATGAACAATTTATGCAAGAATTTTCTTTTCCTGTCCCCCCAAGAGAATATGCCATTGTGTTTGGTGCAATTCCCTCTTGTATTATACCTTTAGTAAAATATGGCCCTAAAGGTTCGTTCGACTCTCCTCTTTTTGATAACACTAACTTATTTGTTGGCCAAAGTCTTCTCAATACCATGTCAAACAAAGACATCCGTTCAATTATTAATAGATCTCAGATTTCTTTACCTGCTTGTGTGAGTTTTTGGAATAACATATTTAGTGATATAGAATGGGAAGAGTTTTGGCTTCTTCGACAAAAAGTCTTCTTATCTAATAAAGTTGTTGAAGTCTCTATCAAAATTATCCATAATTGTTATCCGGTAAATTACAAACTTGTTAAATTTAACAATAGTATTTCCCCCAATTGCTCCTTTTGCCTTCAGTCTGAAGAAACAATCAATCATTTATTTTGGGACTGTGCTTATTCTAAAGTGTTCTGGGTTGACTTTTCCAATTTTATTAAAAAATATTTATATCCAAACTTTTGTATAACCCCCAAAATTGTTTTTTGGTTACTCCTTGAATTTAGATCTTTCTCAGTGTAAATTTATTATTAATCTATTGCTATATCTTGCTAAATTTTACATTCATAAGTGTAAATGTTCAAAGAAAACTCCCTACTTAGATTTTGATGTATATGTAAACTCTTTAAGAAACTCTAATAATTCTCTAAGACTCTAAGACTCTTTCATGGTGTAAATCTTATAAGCTAACATAGTATGCTGTGGAGTATTGTTTGTAACCCTTATTGTCTTTTGTTCTTACTTGTATTTGTTGTTCTTCTATTGCATAATAAAAAAAGATTTAATTCGTTGTGTTTTCTTTTTTGCTATTCTAACTAATAACACATTTCTAATCGAGAGGATCTTCCATATCTTATGTAACTGACGCAGAAGCGGTCTGATAGATAGATAGGCTACTGTCTGGCACTGAATGTAGTGTGGGATGGAAAGCACGACTTAGATTGAATAAGTAGTAAATATCAATTATCAAATATTCTCTGTTTTCGTAGATTGTGAGCAGCCAGTTATTTCCTGCGGCATGTTTCAGGAACATTCACTGTACTGCAGCTTGTTTGAAGGTATGTGATCAAACTCCAGTGTTTCGATCAGTTATGACATTTGTGTATCTTGTTTATCCAAGCACATTTAATTGATTCTAGTTTTTTCTAAGTGGGGTACATGTGGTTAAACAAAATGAAAAAAGTACTAAAAAACATTTACATACAACATTTATACAAACAATACATTTTACAGCTTTGTATTATATTTAATTATTTATTTACTATTTTTGTACTGTTGAACTTCTGCCTTTAAAATTAAAACAAAGCCTTATTTGTCCCATATTTACATTTATGTATACTAAACTTAGCAAATAGAAGACTAATGAAATAATATTCCTTATAAGACATAAGCAAAAAATGCTTAAAACTATTTCAAAACTCCAGAATAAATGAAAGAACATTTCTACATGTAAAGCACAAAATGTACAAGAAATATCAATATTAGTGAAATCTATTCGATTTTATTTGTGATTTAGGATCTTTAACGTAGTTGTCAAATTTGATTCCACATCGGACCATCAACAGTCGTTTAAAAATGTCAAAGTAGTAGCCAAAATCCATTTGAAACAAAGCTTGGACACATCGGATATTATATGAGAGAAGGACAGAGACTAGAATCAGTATTTTCAGAAGCATTTTTAACCCAGAGGATCGGTCTCCTCTCTAACAGAACCGCGCAGCTCGTATTCGAGTGGGTAAAGGAGACAAGTCAGTGACTTATGAGCAGGCGTATCACCCTCATCACATCGGCCACAGGAAGGGCTGGCTCTCACAGCACACCAGTAAGTCACATCCCCACTCTTTAACCTCTATGTGGGATGGTAATAAAGACCTTGTTGGTTCATTTAGCTGTAGTATCTGTAAGTGCATGAATAAGACTCTTTTCTACGTCCCGCAGGTAATCTTCAGGGTGAAGATGGAGCGGCGGAGCGTGTAGTGGAGGACGTCTTCATCAGACGCTTCATGTACGGCACGTTTCACGGCTGTTTAGCGGATGAGGTGGTGATCAAACGCAGAGGAAACCTCCTGGTCATCTGTGCTGTGATGATACAGAAACTCTTACCGTCGAAATTCTACTTTCTCATTGGTTACACAGAGGAACTGCTCTCCCATTTCTACAAATGTCCAGTTAAAATTGAGATGCAGACGGTAGAAGAAAAAGTAGTCTACAAATATCTTTAAGGCCATGTGTTGTGGGGAAAAGCATAACTAATTTCTCTATTTATTTGTATGCTTTACACTGTCCAGTAAGTGTCAATGAAGGTTTTTTTTATTTTTTATTTGGGAAATCATTAGTAAAAATATTCTCATGATAGTAACGTGAAAGGGTCTTATACTGTGTTTATTTGTAAAGATCAAAATATTTCTTTGGGGTTGGAAATTAATAGGGGTTTGGTGCAAAAAATCCCACAAGAATGCATAGTTATACGAACTAAAAAGCCACATTTTAAGATTTAATACAATTTCGTTAATGCATCGTTTTGTTTTTTTTGTTGCGTTTAGCATTGCAACCAATCACACGTTTCTGTCGAGCGTATGAATGCAGTGGCCAATCAGATTAGATTAGTTACCAGTAATGAAGAAAATGCCAAATTGATTAAATTAATTGAATAAATAAGTATTTAACATAAAAGACAACACAAATACATATAAGATAATTCTGTTTACAAAAGGTAAAAAAATGGCCCTTCAAATAAAAATATTGCCCCTTAATGGAAAAATAAATGAATGACCCTGCAGCTTTTGTTGTTGTTTTTCGTCACTAAAAAAAAAAAGCAGTGAATTATGTATTTTGCATTTTTATTTTCAATTTATTTTATGTACTTTATAAATTGACTTAAAGATTAAAATCACTTTGATTCTTTAATTCAGTCAGCAATAAATATTACTTTATATTAAGAATATTATGCATATTCCGTAAAGTTCATCATACAGAGTTTCTTAATTTAATCAGTCTTTTAATCAGAACCATACATTAAAATAAATATTAAAAACATTTAGAAGGAAAACTATTTGCATCAATTGGACGCTGCGAAGTCAGTCTTATTTTTTTTTTATTTCATAAATTTATTGATTATTCAAAATTATTCAACATTTGTATCATACAAAAGGCACAAACACTGCTTTAGTGCAAAAAGGCACAATCATATTTTAGGTTAAAATCAAAGTTGGCAAAATTCCCTTAAATATCAGACCTTTCCCTTTATCATTTTAAAATAACAACATCAGAACAGGATTTCCATTGTGGCACATGAGCGTTTTCAATTATGGATACATATAAGGTTTAATTCACAGTATCAATAAATCAAAATAAAACAACCATGCATAAAGGTCAAACAGGAAAAAAAAACTCTTAAAATGCAAAAGATGAATGTTTTGATGGTAGTATATTTAGCCAAACAACAAGATTTGGTTTAAACCTGAACATAAAAATGCTGGGGGGAAAAAAAACAAAAAACAAAAATTGCAGTAGGAAGTGTAAGCCAAGGCTGACGACGAGTAATCCTCCAGTTGAACTGGTTCAAGCCCTTAGAAACTGTGTTCATGTAGCTGTATGACAGCATTTGAACTAGAATCAACACTGTAGATACATTCACATTTAAAGGGATAGTTCACCCAAAAATTAAAAATCTGTCATTAATTACTCACCCTCGTATTGTTCCAAACCCGCAAGACCTTCGTTCATCTTCGGAACATAATGTGGAATAAAGTAGTTATTTTTGTTTTCTTTGTGCAAAAAAGTATTCTCGTAGCTTCGTAACTTTACAGTTGAACCACTGATGTCACACGGACTACTTTGTCGATCTAATGTGGAATAAAGTAGTTATTTTTGTTTTCTTTGTGTAAAAAAAGTATTCTCGTAGCTTCGTAACTTTACAGTTGAACCACTGATGTCACACGGACTACTTTGTCGATCATCTTGGTACTTTTCTGGACCTTGAACGTGGTAGTTACCTTGCTGTCTATGGGAGGGTCAGAGAGCTCTCAGATTTAATCAAAAATATCTTAAATTGTGTTCCAAAGATGAACGGAGGTTTTACGGGTTTGGAACAACACGAGGGTGAGTAATTAATGACAGGATTTTCATTTTTGGGTGAACTAACCCTTTAAAGGAGGGAAGTGCATGTGACTTCCCAGATCAGAATTAAAGGGAGAGTTCATGCCAAATATTACATTTCTGTAAATATTTACTTATCCGAACCTGTATGACTTACTTTCTTGCACCAAATGCAAATTGTATGGTAAAAAGAAGAAAGTAAGGGTTGAGTAAATACTGACAGGACATGAACTGTCTCAAGAGAGATTTGTGAAATATGATGTCACATTACCCAACTTGGCATTCGCTGCTAGAGATGGGCTTTCAGAGCAGGGCTGGGGTCCAGCCCTCCCTCTGCCACGGTTTTATTTGATGTTTCGACAGCTGTCACCCGTGCAGGACTGCAGCTTGATCAGCCTTTGGTTCATGATCTGCAGAAGCGTAGGATCGACCTTCTTCACGATGTTCTCCAGCTGATGGGGATCTGACGTCAGGTTGTACACCTCTACGAACGACTGCAGGATCAGTGACAGTTGAGATGCCTAATAATTTTGTGGAAACCATGATACATTTTTTCAACGAGTAGAAAGATTTATTTGAAATCGAGATCTTTTGGTTACATTATAAATGTAATTACTGTGACTATCAATTTAATGCATCCTTGATAAACAAAAGTATTGATTTCTTTTTACATAGCAATGGTTGTACTACTGCTGACTGAAATAAATTATTGTATTTTAGCATTTATTTCAGAATAATCATAATTTGGAGGTTAAAGGAGCTTAATAATCATGAAGTCAATAAAGTCACATTACAAAATAAAACTTAATGCTAAAAAGAGGCAAAATTTTCTGTGTGTTTTTTTTTATATATAAAATTTGGGGTAAAATGTGACCTGGACATGTTGTAGTGAAGAATTTAAGATTACTGTAATGCAAAAAGATTATAATATAAATATTGTATAATTAACAAAAATATGCAACAAAAAAAATCTTATTTTAAATATTTAAGTAATATAAATAATTTAAATAAAAAATATTTTATTAAATTTCATTTACTCAAATAGTTTTCTTGAATTTGAGGCAATCAGGGAAATAACTGAAAACGAACAAACATTAACAGCATTCCAAACTTCTCAAACCCGTAAGAATGTTGCTGGCTTGGAACACTTGAAAGATTGCAAATATTTAAACACGTTGTGAAGAGCTTATGATATCATTTCAAAGAAAGAGCACCATGCAAATAGGCAGGTGATAGTGTATAGAGCACCAAACGGGACAAAAGCTGACCTGATTCAAGTATTTCCCGCCGTAGAAGGTCTGGTAGCGCATCTTATTGAGGTAAACCGGAAAGGCGAAGGGCTCAGCCTCCTTCTGCCACGCTGTGCCGCTGCAGTTGCCAGAGATGGAGTTATTTCGGACCAAATGATTGTGTGGATATTTCCCAGTGAGGATGCTGCTGCGACTGGGACAGCACAGAGGGGTGGCAGTGAACTAAACACAACAAGAAAAGAGAAACTTGTGATATTTGATCAGATCCATTAAAAAAAAATCTTTGGATCATGACTAAGCACTCACAGCATTGGAGAAAGTCACACCAGCATCACCGATCAGTGCTTTGGTCTTCTTCATAGGCGTCTGTGAATAAAAAAAGATTCAATGAGATGGCTATAGTGTCGATATGACGCATCATCTGTAACTAAGTGTCAACAGGATGTATGATTTCACACACTAATTTTAGCCGAATGACTTGTTCCTGGACTTGATTCTTAAAACAACAGCAGTTTCAACATGACTTTAACATGGGACTGGTTTAACCTAGCCTAGTAGTTTTATAATCACAACATTATTTGCGTGATGCTTAAGTACATAATTTTTTTCATTTCAGTCAGCACTAGTACAATAAATGCTACGATGTATACTTTTAAATTTAAATAATGCATTTTAATATATATTTAAAAATGTAATATGTTTGCATTATCTGTGCATGTATCTGTTAATAAATGTGCTTAATTTCTGTGAAAAAATTCAATGTAAAATCCTAAAATAGCAAGGTTTTACACACATACCACACAAAATTTCTATGGACAAACTGAGTACTAACTTATATATACACATGCAGAAAAATCAATGCAAAATTGCCTAGTACAACAAATTCTACGATGTATAAATACAGCTGCATTTAAATAAACATTTAAAATTATGTTATCAATTTTTGCAGTACCAGAATGAGAATTGGGAAATTAAACGTGCTTGTTTTTCCATGATCAAATGTCACAATTTAAAGAAAAAATATAATAGCCTTCATTTCATCAACAAAATATTTCCTACTTTTGTTCTGTTTGAATCTGAGGCAGGGCTGGATTGGTAATCGGGCATACCGGGCATTTTCCCAGTGGGCCGGCGCACTTAAGGGGCCGACAGAATGTTTTTTTGCCGAAAACCATCACGCAGGGACAGCGAGCAGCCAGTGGCCCATTGGTTTGTCTCCTGTATTGACAGCGTAAACATCCAATCACAATGCTCTATAGACGGAGCGATTAAATATTTTGCTCCACCTATATAAAGATCGCATCACCCCAACTTCTTCCTCGTCAGCTTTCCCCACGTTTTCACAGCAGATTTATCAAGAACAGGCTTGCTCTGCGGTGAGTGATGCGGGCCAAAGAGCAAGGCAGGAGGAGAAGAAGAGAGTAGTTGAATTGGTAAAGTGCTTGATAGGGACTCGCAACGGAGGCAGACATCTACAAAAGGGTCTGGCTGCAGCTTGGCGCTTGCACTCTCAGGCTTGCACTCTCAGACACTTGCACACTCAGACACTTGCACACTCAGACACTTGCACACCTCAGACACTTGCACACCTCAGACACTTGCACACTCAGACACTTGCACACTCAGACACTTGCACACTCAGACACTTGCACTCTCAGACACTTGCACTTTCGCTAGCGATAACCTACAGGGTCCTGCAAGAAAAAGAAAAGACCCGCAAATCCGTGGCTACAGAACAGCAGAATATGAACGCACGTGCAAAAAGTCTCTTGTTGCGCGTTTTCCTCCTGTAGAAAAACATTAAAATTAAATTAAAATATCAAATTCAATATACAGTTTATTAACATAATGAATATGTATATAGTATTTTCCTCTAACCACAAAACGTGGCATAATGGACTAAGATGATATAGACCAAACTCAATGCTCTTGATTATTAAAATATAGCCTACATAACTAATACACAGGCAAGCAGGTGAGCTCAGAATAAATGCAACACGCACAGTTTCGCGTTAAGCGTTTTTCCATATAGAATAAACTGTGTACAGCTCTTTTATATCATTGTCTTTGTCCATTAAGTTACATTACGGGTTTTATTTATAATGATTTTCTATGGGAAGAAAATTTTTAACGTGCAATTTAACGCATTGCGTTCTGTGCTCGTCTGCTTGCCTGTACGGAGTTGATCCTTTTAATATCACTTAATGCATTTCATAATGCACGTTCATATTTGCTGTTCTGTATATACTTTGAGTTAACAACAAGACATATAGGCTACTGAATTGTCTTTATCATCCGTTATTATGCCACATTAAGCGTTTTGCTGTATGGGAGGACAAGTGAAAGTTTGCGCATTGTGTTCATAGCCATCTGCTTGCCTTGTAGTACATTAAATATTAACTATATATCGAATTTGACCTTTTAATTGCACTTAATGTATCTTAATACATTACGCCATGTTAAGTGTTTATGTTTTTCTACAGGAGGAAAACGCGCAACAAGAGACTTTGCGTGTTTGCGTTCATATTCTGCTGTTCTGTAGCCACGGATTTGCGGGTCTTTTCTTTTTCTTGCAGGACCCTGTAGGTTACAGTACTAAATTAGTTTTAATCGTTTAATCACCACCACAGCGTCTCGTCTCCATTGGCAACACGCACCATTTGTGTCAATTGCAAGTGACGTCGCAGGTAGCGGAGCGTGCAAGTGGCGATTGCAAGTGACATTGTAATTTAGTTTCTTTTGTCTTGTCTTCACCACCTGGCTATACTGTTGTAAAATGTTGAGAGATTCAAACAAAAAGTAATCAATAAATAGAACAAAATAAAAAATAAAAAAGACTGCAAGTGACGTCGCTAGCGGAAGTGCAAGTGTCTGAGAGTGCAAGTGTCTGAGAGTGCAAGTGTCTGAGAGTGCAAGCGTCTGAGAGTGCAAGCGTCTGAGAGTGCAAGCGTCTGAGAGTGCAAGCGTCTGAGAGTGCAAGCCTGAGAGTGCAAGCGTCTGAGAGTGCAAGTGTCTGAGAGTCTGAGAGTGCAAGCGTCTGAGAGTGCAAGCCTGAGAGTGCAAGCCTGAGAGTGCAAGCGCCAAGCTGCAGCCAGACCCTTCTCGACATCTAACCTATCCTAATGTGTGTGCGCGGCTGAGCGCCATGAGTGTAGAATGCGTAAACACTTTTTAATAAAACGTAAATTCGTCCCATGCGATTTTTTTAGTCAAGTCAAGTCAAGTGTGTTCATAGAGATTTCCATGGGCCAATGCGAATAAAGCTAGATTTAATTGAAAAAAAAGACACGATATTGTCGGACCTGATGTTTTATTCTTATCCAAAACAAGATGTGATATGAGTGCGATACATAGGCTACATACATACACTACCAGTCAACATTTTTTGAACAGTAAGAAAGATCCAAAGACCAGCATTCATATGAAATAAAAACCTTTTGTAACATTATACAAATAACATTCAAAAGCTTGGAGTCAGTATTTTTATTTTATTTTATTTTAATTTTTGGGGGAAATTACAGAAATTAATACTTTTATTTAGCAAGGATGCTTTAAATTGATCAAAAGTGACGATAAAGACATTTATAATGTTACAAAAAAAAATTATATTTCAGATAACTGCGGTTCTTCTGAACTTTCTATAAATCAAAGAAACCTGAAAAATTCTACTCGGCTGTTTTCAACATAATAATAATACATGTTTTATATATATATATATATATATATATATACACATTAAAACATTAGTACTCTGTATATGTACATACACTAAGGTAGTACCATTGTTTTTTTGGAAGTTCACTTAAGTACTATGTCAACATTATGGTGCATACATTTCAGTGCCATTGTATTACCGTCTACAATCACTGTTACCAGCAAGACACCACCACAGTACTTTGTGAAGAAGTGATACTCTCATGGTGCACGACAATTAAAAAAAGCACTTGAAGTCTAATTTTGTTCACTTACCATTCCCCCCATCTCCACATCCTGGTCGTCGGTGAGAATGAGGATGATGTTGCTCAGTTTGACGCATTGTGAACACCTGAGCGTGCAGGTGAGAAGCGCGACAAATAGACAGGTGGACACCGCACGCGAGCTCGCCATGAGGACAACACCAGACCAAACCCGCAACCGGTCTGCCTGAGAAACGGTGTCAAGCAGACGAGGGTTATGAGTGGCGAGCAGCAGCACACACGGTGGGATGAACTGAGAAAGTTTGAGGAAGTGAGACGCTCTGTGTGTCATATGACTGCAGCCTGATCTAACAGCTGATGCCTTCACAATCAAGTCACAGTTCATAATCAAGTAAAAAAGTTTTTTTAACACAAAGGTTGTCTCCGTTTAAAAACCGTGCTCTAGTTTTTTCGTTGTTTTAAAATGTTTTATAAATTATTATTTATCGCTCTGATAGCAAAAAGAAAAAAAAAACTTATTTTTTTTTAGCCATTTAATTTAAAAACGACAAATGTAAGTTTATAATTGATATGTCAGACGAAAATGATATATTTCTATCTTTGTCGTTTATTCACGTGTGTAATAAGAACTCTGAAATATAGAACACCTCAGATTAACAACATTACTCTCAAATTAACAAAATAAACGTTTTATCAAACTCGACCGTGTGCGTTTTATTGCGAGGTCACATCCTCACACCCTCCCTTTCACGTGATTGTGTTATTGTTTTATAATCGCATATGACATAGTCTTGTAAATGCATTCGAAGATCAAGAAAATCTTCCCTTTCGTAGTTATTATTTTATTTTTATTATGTAACTACTGTGATTTAAGTTATTGTGGCAACCGACGTCTGTCATGTCCGCGACCCAGTCGGAACGCTTTATGGGTGCACCAAAACTTGTGTATCACCCAAAATAGATCCCCCTTGATACAATCCTACGAGACATAAGGTCCGTCTTCCGAGAGGTGGCGCCTGTGGCCCAAAAACCTGAGCTCTCGTTTGGTTCACATTCAAATGCGAAGATGCTTTACGTTTTTGAAGGCGTTTGTTTACAGCGCTATTATCGATCAGATGTATTAATCGATATTCTTGATTCTAAGTCGAATCTTCCAGAACAATTTCTTTAAGTGATTTTAGAATGCATTTCCGGTAATCACAAACGGCTGTGATTGGTCCATCTTCACCAGCGCAGAGAAACGTACCAGATACCACGTGATACCACGCATCCTTTAGCAGCGATCAGGACAACTTTTATTAAAAAAACTATACTCATAAGATTAGTTTAATTTTAAAAACACCAAGTGAATAGCTCAAACAGAATAATTAGTTTCTATAGAGAAAACTTGTTTCACGATAACTGCCGTCTATTTACGTTGTTATTTCTGTGACACCTTTTCCCTCAGTCTGGTGGAAGCGCAGAAATCAGCCCAGAGCGTCTGATCTGATCTACTCTGTGGTGGTAGATGGGGTGATGAAGGTTATGTTTTTAGTGTTTGCTCTAGACTATGATCCCATTAAAACGCAGGAAAGCCTCTCTACCTGTAAGCCAACAGGATGACACCTGTACATTTCCCCATGTTTCTATATTCATCTTGGAGAGGAAGATGGGAACATCTAGAAGAGCATTTCTTACACGACTAGGACGGAGCAAAGGATTTCTTATTAAAGAAACCTACAGGTACGAACCAGCACTTTACTATGATAGTACCACCAGTGTTGGGGAAAGTTACTTTTAAAAGTAATGCATTACAATATTGCGTTACTCCATTAAAAAAAAGTAACTAATTACGTTACTTTTTATGGAAAGTAATGCGTTACGTTACTTTTGCGTTACTTTTAAAATCTGGACAGGGCTTGCTTGTTTGTTTTTAAAATATAAAAGTTCTATTTTTGGCAAATATAAAAGCCTTTTCACACCAAAAGTGAAATGAATAAGCCTCAGGCTGAAGGGAAAGTACATTTACATCCGTACAGTAGAATGCAGAAGAAGACATTTCAACACACTTCAGCAATAAACAAAATACACACAAATGTTGTCTAGAGTAATTTGTGCTTATTAGTACGGTTGAACTGGATCATCGAAGGACAGAAGCAAAGACATTGGTGATTAGAATGAGATTACATACATAAAGGATATTTGTGTTGTTTAACATTTAATTATTGCAGGTTTGCATCATATTCTGAGTTGCATTATTTTTATTCATTTTGAGGAATACTGAATCTGTGTGTTTTTTTTATTTTGTGAGTGAGATGAATTAATGCGTATTCATATTTATTTTTGAACTACAGTAACATCTTCTGATTTCTCTCAACATGAGGACAGGAGAGCTGTCAATCAATAAATTGAAAAAAAAATAATAATAACTCTGATATTCTCTTGTAAATTAAAAAGTAATGCGTTACTTTACTAGTTACTTGAAAAAAAGTAATCTGATTACGTAACTCGCGTTACTTGTAATGCGTTACCCCCAACACTGATTACCACAGTGTTTTTTTATAGGGGTGCAACTTTTGGACTATTCCTGTTTGTTTTACTCTTACAGTTCCTCCATCACACATGTTGTGTCAGAAAACAACAGTGGAGATGAAGTCCAGGCCTGGTTGGACAACCAAACGGGACGAGACGCCTCCAGTTCTGTCCATTTGTTGGACATCAGGTGGTTTACAGAGAGCATGGAGGCAGGACATCCCGTTATAGTTCAGGACAGACACATATTAAAGGTACAAGGACACATTTATGGACACGTTACTTTTAAAAGACCAGCTGAACTAAGTATTTAGACGTGTTGCAGGTTAACCCAAAACCCAACGGAGACCCCACAGCAATGCTGATGAAAAGTTACGCCTGTCAAAGACGAACGCCTTTAAAACACCACAATTCATTTCTAACAGTGAGTTATTTATTGTCTTTTTCTAATAATGTGTCTGAGCAGTTTGATGAACAGTTTGGCACTCTGTCCCGCAGGAGGCTCTTGAAATCTTGTCTCAGAATGCCGAATATAATGATAATGAAGGACGGAGCGTGGCGTTCAGACGGGCGGCATCAGTCCTGAAGGCGCTTCCCCGGCGCGTGAGGAGCATGCAGGATCTGAGGTGTTTGCCCTGCCTGGGTGACCATTCACAGAGAGTTATAAAGGTGATAATCAAGCTCCCTTATCTTCTCAAAAATCCATGTTATCTAGATGCATCTGTTAATAAGGCTATTTCACCTTTTTAGGAGATTTTAGAAGATGGATCATCAAGAGAAGTTGAGTCAACAAGACAATCAGAGCAATATCAGGCTATGAAGGTAAAGATGGGTAGTAGTCGTACTATATTCTGTTTTTGCAGAAAGAACTGTGAAGGCAGTGTAAATGATATGCCTGATTGGTCAGCTTTAGTGTGTGGATTATGAGGTCATATCTTCCCTTTCTGCAGGCACTAACTGGTATTTTCGGGGTGGGTGTGCGGACGGCAGATCGCTGGTTTAGAGAGGGTTTGCGATCTCCAGACGATTTGATTCGCACAGGACAACAGTTGAACCGTGAACAGCAAGCAGGTACTGCATTTCACTGTTGAAAATTATTATTTAGTTATTTGTAATTACATTCATAAATAAATTGTAAAAAAATCATTGATTCATGTGTGCGTGTATGTATGTATGTATATATATATATATATATATATTTAAAACATAAAATACATTTTTGATAAGCTGCTGCCAATTCACCACATTATATATGTAAAAATGTTTTTTTTTCTTTTAACTTTTAAATGATTTGGTTAATTGGTTTAATTAAATTATTTTCAAATTAAAAAAAAATTCTACAGTATAAAGTACATGTTTTCTAAATATTTGCATGAAGCAACTTTTAAAGGGATAGTTCACCCAAAAATGAAAATTCTGTCATTAATTACTCACCCTCGTTCCAAACCCGTAAGACCTCCGTTCATCTTCGGAACACAAATTAAGATATTTTTAATGGAATCTGAGAGCTCTCTGACCCTCTCATAGACAGCAATGATCCTAACACAATCAAGGCTCAGAAACATAGAAAGGAGATCGTTAAAATAATCCATGTGACATCAGGGGTTCAATCGTAATTTTACGAAGCTACGAGAATACTTTTTGTGCGCAAAGAAAATAAAAATAACGACTTTATTCAACAATTTGTCTCCTATAGCGCCATTTTGGGGAGTATCACATACGCAGAGGTGTAAAGTATTGGAGTAAATGTAATTAGTTACAGTACTTGAGTATCTTTTCAGGTACTTCTTTTCAGGTACTACATACTGTAGTTGTACTGAGTATCAAAGATATTAGCAACTTTTACTCTTTACTTCACTACATTTCTGAATGAGTACCTGTACTCTTTACTCCTCTACATTTGAAATGAGTGTCGCAGTTACACATTACATTTTGCATGGATTTTTAATTTTACTTAACATTATTTTATTTATCCGTTATACGGAAGAGACCTTTTTGAAAGATATTGTTTTTTGTTTGTTTTGTTTTGTAATTTTGAGGTGTATTCTGGTTTTAGAAAATAAATGCGATTGCTCTCCTCACAAATCAACTCTTTCTTGTTTTTGTTTCATGCTCTCTGTGCCTTGCCCTGGACTTTTATGTCACTTCCTGTCTCCCGTGGTGTTTGTAGTCAGTTTGTAGTCCGTTTGTTCATTGGTTCCCCTTGATT
>NW_015505684.1:730468-733222 GCF_001515645.1 Sinocyclocheilus grahami
TTTTGCCTTATTGTTTGTTCTAGTTTTCCCATTTAGTACCTGCACATAGATCCTTGCCTCTGCCTGTTTTCCACAGCATTACAGTTTTTCACTGGCATGTCTCTTTGACTAGTGCATCTTTGAGCCTATATTTAGTATAAGTACTGTTAAAATCAGATACTCTTAGACTTTTACTCAAGTTGTTTTGGAATTGGTGACTTGTAACGTGTAGTGGAGTAATTTTACCTGTGAGGTATCTGTACTTTTACTCAAGTATGGTTTTTAGGTACTCTTTACACCTCTGCACATACAGTACGTAAACAACGTATGCTGTTCTGTGTCGGCAGCACCGTACGCGGATCCTGTTCACACTTTGATCTGAACGTAAACAACGTATCCGCGTACATGCGTTACGAGGAGACGAATTGTTGAATAAAATCGTTATTTTTGTTTTCTATGGAGGGTCAGAGAGCTCTCGGAATGCATAGAAAATATCTTAATTTGTGTTCCAAAGATGAACGTCGAATATATATTTTATTCATTTAGCAGGCGCTTTTATAGCGAAAGCGACTTACAAATGAGGACAATGGAAGCAATCAAAATCAACAAAAGAGCAATGATATGCAAGTGCTATGACAAGTCTCAGTTAGCCTAATGTGTATATATTTATATATATGACCTCTGACCTCAGGAGTCCAGTATTACGATGACCTCCAGAAACCCGTCACTAAGGCGGAGGCTGATGTCATCAGTGATATCGTTGAGAAAGCTGTGCACGCTGTGCTGCCCGGAGCAGAGATCCAGCTCATGGGAGGCTTCAGGAGGTCTGTGTGCTAATGATGTGCGGATCTTACCTTAATACTGTAGCTTCAAAGCAGTTTGGAGCCTTCATGTGCATTTTAGGTCAAGTCAAATTAATTTGTATAGTGCTTTTCACTATACATATTGATTAACAGTATCTTTACAGAAAATACTGATGTTAATGTTTCTAATATCTTAATATTTTCATGTATTATAGCAGCATTTAGCAGATTAGATCTGGACAATACTATAGTTTACATTCTGTGATGATATGAACAATCAACAAGTTGAGATTTGCTATAGATTGCTTATCGTTAGTATACTGTATGTATGCGAATAAGATTGGATACATTTCCAACTTTATAAACAGAGCTGTACAAGAATATGATTTACATTTTGCAACTATATAAACAAACACTCGTGGTTTACTATACTGTATATATTGCTTTACATGAATATACTGTATGTATGTGAGTAACGTTGAATGTACTATATATACATCTTTATTTGCTATATATATTTTAGGGGGAAGGAAGTCGGTCATGATGTGGACTTTCTCATAACACATCCAGAGGAAGGAAAAGAGGAAGGACTGATGCCTAAAATCACAAACTGGCTGAAGGAGCAGGTGCTCGTGAAGTTCTGTGAATACTTGCATGATTAAATCCACCCAGTATGGCTGTTTGCTGATGACATTTTAAAGTGAGTATTTATGTTAAATGACAAAGTAGCATGTGTTCTTCATCAGGGTTTACTGCTGTATCAGAAGACGACCAGAAACTCTTATCTGGAAAAAATGGATGGTCCAGCTCGGGCGTCTAGTAACATGGATCGCTTTGAGAGATGCTTTTCAATATTTAAGCTTCAGAAATGTGCTGTGAGCTGCAAGTTGAGTTCCACTGCTTCTGCTGAGGATGTCAGTACAGCATGTGAACGTGAACGACCCGATGAGCATCATTCAGAAGCGTCCGGCTGGAGAGCTGTCCGGGTCGATCTGGTGGTCAGTCCCTACAGTCAGTTTGCCTTCGCCACTCTCGGATGGACCGGCTCAAAGGTGTGTATCTTCCTCACTTCCGAATGATCCAAAGGGCACTGCTTTTTATTTCTGTTTTTTTGTGTGTTTGGTTTTAGTTGAAAATGTGTTTGGTTGTGATTGAAATGAACACTTTTAGAAGTACTTTTTAAGTACTCAATTAAGTCATTTTCATAGTAGTCAGATCACAGATTATTGGTTGAAAAATAATGATAAAATTATGTTTTTATTATTCTACCATTTTTGCAGTAAATAACAATTTCTTAATGTATGATTCTCAACTTTTGATTAATTTCATTGGTGTTTGAATTATTTGATAAATATTTTTCTATTGATTATAAAATATTATAAATGTTTTCATAAATTCAAAAATATTTTAATGAAACAACTTACTATATATATATATATATATATATATATATATATACTGCCGTTCAAAAGTTTGGGCTCGTTAAGGTTTTTTTTTAGAAGTACTTTTTAAGTACTCAATTAAGTCATTTTCATAGTAGTCAGATCACAGATTATTGGTTGAAAAATAATGATAAAATTATGTTTTTATTATTCTACCATTTTTGCAGTAAATAACAATTTCTTAATGTATGATTCTCAACTTTTGATTAATTTCATTGGTGTTTGAATTATTTGATAAATATTTTTCTATTGATTATAAAATATTATAAATGTTTTCATAAATTCAAAAATATTTTAATGAAACAACTTACTATATATATATATATATATATATATATATATATACTGCCGTTCAAAAGTTTGGGATCGTTAAGGTTTTTATTGTTTTTAATGGAGTCTCTTGTGCTCTACAAGGCTGTATTTATTTGATCAAAAATACAGAAAAAAAATGTAATATTGTGATTTCTAATATTGGTTTTCTGTTTTAATATACTTTAAAATATAATGTATTCCTGTGATCAAAGCTGAAT
>NW_015505684.1:734376-734890 GCF_001515645.1 Sinocyclocheilus grahami
TTGTTTTTTTTTTTAACTGATACTTTTTTCTGGATTCTTTTATGAATAAAAAGTTAAAAAGAACAGCATTTATTTAAAATATAAATCTTTTCTAACAATATGAGTCTTTACTAACACTTTTTATCCATTTAACACATCCTTGCTGAATAAAAGTATTCATTACTTTCAAAAAAAGAAAGAAAAAAATGTACTGACTCCAAACTTTTGAACGGCAGTGTATATTGTAACACAAGATTTCCATTTTGAATAAATGCTGTATTTTTTAAATTTTATATTCATAAAAGAATCCTGAAAAAAGTATCACAGGTTCCAAAAAACATGAAGCAGCACAAAGTTTTTTTCTGTATTTTTGATTAAATAAATACAGCCTTGATGAACACAAGAATCTTACTGATCCCAAACTTTTGAATGGTAGTGTGTGTGTGTGTGTGTGTGTGTGTATGTGTGTGTGTATATATATATACAGTGGGTACGGAAAGTATTCAGACCCCCTTAAATTTTTCACTCTTTGTTA
>NW_015505684.1:735843-742202 GCF_001515645.1 Sinocyclocheilus grahami
ATATATATATATATATATATATATATATAGTTGTATTTGTTTTTTAATATTTTTGTTTCATTTAGTTTTATTGGTTAAGTACTTTGTTTAGTAATAAACAGTAGTCAGATCACTGGTTATTGATGATTATTTTTAAAGATTTGATGAAAATATATATTTTTTATACTGTGTGTGTGTGTTTTCATAAATTGAAAATAATTTATCAACTTTTGATATAATAGATTTTAAGTCAATTGTGAGTAATTGATTTGGTTAAAATATTTTTGTTTATGAAAAACTATAGTAAATATTACGTTTTTTTCCCAATAATAAGAAAAATATTTTCATGAAACAAATTTTGATTTATTTATATATTTTTTTAATGATTTATATTTTGAATATACATATATTTCTTTTTTATATTTTCATTTACTGTATTTTCTGAATGTCTAGTTTTCATTTTCCTGTGTGCTGTTGTTCAAACTTTAGTTCATTGTTTCTCGCATCTCCATTGACATCTGTGCGTGTGATTGTCTAAACTGTGCCGTCACACCTGACTGACTGCATGCAGCGGCAGTGTTTTGAGGTCAGTTCTGTTCGCTGATGATGTGCTGTTTGTTCTGCAGCTGTTTGAGAGGGAGTTGAGACGGTGGGCGGGGCAAGAGAAGCACATGTCCTTGAGCAGCCATGCTCTCTACGACAGCAAACAGGTGAACCGCACTAGAAATACATCATATAAACATATAAAACACCATTTAGCCTATATATAATATAATATAATATATATATAGGTTTATATGTCATTATTAAATGTTTAATTGTAAAATCTTGCTAGAATAACTACATTTACATCTCTCTCTGTAAAACTGTACAGAATCTGTATCTCAGAGCAAAGACGGAAGAGGAGATTTTTGCCTACCTGGGTCTGGAGTTTATTCCTCCATCCGAGCGAAATGCCTGAATCTGTCCGTTTTTGATTATCACTACAAGTGTGCCAGTGCTTCCATCGCCGAGCCTTATATTTTAGCTCCCAGTTATGATCAGATCACATTTTATATGTAAGCATTTATAGGACACGATGGAAAAGAGTCGGGTATCTGATGTTTTTTTTTATTCAGTCATTTTCCAATAACTTAATCAATTGCACAGTGTTTTTCACCATATGCATATGCAGTTTCAAGTTCTAACGTGGTTCTTTGTAAATAATGTGTAGTATAGTATACTTCTTCTAGATGTTCATAAGATATGTCTCTTTGAAACTTGAACATAAAATGAGTTATGTCTTATTTTATACTTTGAATAAGTGACCATAGGGATGAATGACCATAGGTGGTTTTCATGTAATATCCTCTCCATTTACTGCACTGGCACATATTGGTTATTCAACATATAGATGTTCTTCTGACATTTGTACAGATGCCTTATTTCTTATGGAGGCTCAAGTTTTTGTGAGAGGGAATATTTGATGCATATGTAGACGTTATTGCATACATGCAGGATGTATTTGTGGTTAGGTGATGCTTGACATTATTCTAACGTCCTTTTTGTGCACCTGGTTCATTTTGACCCGCTTTCCCCAACCGCCTAACATCCATACATGCTCACTGTATATTAGAAATGCTTTCTTCTTGAGTGCTGCATGGGGAAGAACAGACCACATAACCGAAGAAAATACAGAAGACATTTTTTTCTAGAATTGCAATCTACTTAGAACCTACTTAAAATAAGAACAGTTCTCTAAAAATACAGAATTTCTTTATGATGTTAAGAACTAGGGCTGCATGATATTGGATTTTTGCCGATATGCCGATATTTTTCAACTAATTTTGGCCGATACCGATATATATCTTTTTGTTTGGAAACAACACCAAGTCTCTCCTGTGCAAAAATTATATGCAAAATATTTGTACTTTTGGTTAGTTTTTAACAAGAACTGATTTTTTTAGAATTAAATAAACAATAATGAAGGTTTTTTGACAGTACATTGAAGCTTTGAAAATAACTACAAATAAACGATATATCAATCGCTGCATTTTTTTCCCCCCAGAAAGATGTAAGGGTAACCCTAATATTTTAATTTAACATTTAACATTTGTAGATGGTCTAAAGCAAAAGAGTTGTAAAAAATTCTGAAAATCTTTTAGAGCTTATGATTTGTTAAAAAAAATAAAACACATTACACATTAATGAATAAATCAGTATATATAAAATTATTTAATTTACAAGTGTCATATTTGTGATTTTTTTTAATTTTATGTAAGGTATAGCCTAGCTTCTGGCCTTAAAATCAAAACATACTCATTATTTTATGACATCAATTACTGCTTTATTTCATCAGAAACACAGTCTAAATGTTATTTGTGTAGGCTATTTTACTTTTAATTGAATTGTAAGTAGGCCAACAGTGCCCCCTATGTGCTTACTGTAGGTGCTTTCACAGATTAAATGCAGCGATCTAAACAGTCAATCTAATTATCATTCAGACAAAATTTAGCTTCAAGAATGAGCCACACTGCTGACCTGATCTAATCGTTAGCACACCCTGAGCACATGTGAGTTAATATATTCCTCTTATCGGCAAGACATATCGGCATAATTTTTCATATGGGGCCGATATTTACATTTAAAGCCATTATCGGCCGATTCCGATATCAGTCCGATAATATCTTGCATCCCTATTAAGAACAATTACATAAAATGATATGTGAAAGCTGTGAAACCTTATTAAATACACATCTTTTAAAAATTATTCTCATCCTTCTCTCTGTACATAGTAGAAATGTTTTATTTAAAAAAAAAAACATAAAAATACTTTTTTTTTATTACAGTCAGTATACTTTTATTCAGCAAGAATGCATTAAATTGATCAAAAAGTGACTGTAAAAGCATTTACATACAGTATTTAAAAAGGATTTCTATTTCAAGTTAATACAGTTTTTGAACTTTTTATTCCTCCAAGAATTCTGAAAAATATTCACAGTTTCCACACAAATATGAAGCATCACACCCGTTTTCAACACTGATAATCAGAAATGTTTCTTGAGCAGCAAATCAGCATATTAGAATGACTTCTGAAGGATCATGTGACACTGAAATTCAACTTTGTATCACAGATATAAATAAAATTTTCAAATATATTTAAATAGAATACAGTTATTTTAAAGTGTAATAATATTTCACTTATTTAAATTATTATAATAACTTTCAAAACCATTTAAAAATCTTACCAACCCTAAACTTTGGAACAGCAGTGTTTCTGTATATTTCTATAAAACATGTTCTGATTGAAACTGAGAGAGGAACTGTAGCTGGCGGTATAGTTGGGAGACTGTCTCCAGTATGTAAACAGACGTCTCTGTCTCTGCAGGAGATCTTTCAGGTATGATCTCAGCTCTGTGTGTCTCCTTTCTTTCAGTGTTAACGGCAGCACTGTTTATTTAGCCTTTACAAGAGAATCAACTGTGCCGTGATAGAAGGAATTCCTGAATTTGCATGCATTTATATACTATGGAGAAATGCACATGGTTACAGACAAAAGTTTACCACAGCATATAGAGTACTTAAATCAATCATTTGCTCATTTGAAAACAACAGATAACCAAGTATTACTTGGTTTATTGTTTTTAATGCAACTGGTGTGGAAACCCTATTGAAGATGATCTGTATTTTATTCTTTCCCAATACAATTAGATGCTACTACATTTTTCCAAGGTGCAAAACCTTTTTTCTTAAGTATGACACTTTTTAATTAAATATCTGTATTTCATTTTATAACAGCATATTTATATATGTGACCCTGGAGCACAAAAGCAGTCTTAAGTCGCTGGGGTATATTTGTAGCAATAGCCAAAAATACATTGTATGGGTCAAAATGATTGATTTTTCTTTTATGCCAAAAATCATTAGGACATCAAGTAAAGATCATGTTCCATGAAGATATTTAGTAAATTTCCTACTGTAAATATATTGAAACCTAATTTTTGATTAGTAATATGCATTGCTAAGAACTTCATTTGGACAACTTTAAAGGCAATTTTCTCAATATTTAGATTTTTTTGCACCCTCAGATTCCAGATTTTCCAAATATTGTCCTATCATAACAAACCATACATCAATGGAAAGCTTATTTATTCAGCTTTCAGATGACGTATACATCTCAATTTCGAAAAATTAACCCTTATGACTGGTTTTGTGGTCCAGGGTCACATATGTAACATTAAATACATTTATATTCAGAGGACTGTATATACAGGTCTTATATCAATATCAGTCATTATAGTTAACTAAAACTAAAAACCATTTAAAAAATTGTTATATATACATTAACTTATAACTTATTTTATGTATAACTTATTTTAGCATGGAAACATTTATCATTTTTATTAAGTTTAACTTGATGCACTAAAATAACTCAAACTAAACCTGAAACAAAATTAATAAAAACTGTAGATATAAAAAAATAACAATGATGATAAATGGAAATGACAAAAACGCAACACAATTTCTAAAACTTGGACTAAAACGAAAATGAAAACTCCCTGCTGTTACCAATTTGTTTTTCAAAATATGAAACTTTACTCTTTTTTTTTATTCTAACTTTTTTTTAGACAAGGTACTATGGTAATACCACAGTAAAAAAAATACATATAATGAATTAAACCTGGTAGTTTGAATATAAAAAAAATGAAATAGGATTTTCTTCTAAAACACTCCAGTAATCGCATAAATGTTTTATAAAAATATTCTTTGTAAAAGGCTAGAGCGTATGTGTAAATATGATTCATGAATATGACAATCCTTCAGTTGCATTACTATCTGAAACCATCAAGGTACCACAGTAAGTGATGAAAAAGTATTTTGAATAAATACAAAAAAACATATAATACTAACAGTATTTATGATATGTTGTTTTTGATATTCTGTCACAGAAGTCTATAATACACTAATGGACGGAGTGAAACACTATAATGTTTTATCTCCGGTTTCAGTCTCTTTAAGTGGAGGGTCTTCAGGTTTGACTGGAAATAAACCACCTGGTCTCATTTTATCCACCTTTAAGCTGTATTTTACGGCGGTTTGAACCCAGCAGACACCTTCTGCTAACAACATAATTGACCTCTAAATGTCATTTGAACTTCAAAGGGCCCGTCTACGTTCACACCTCACGTCAGCCTTTACATTACACTCTTAACAGGAAAAGGAAAGGCCCAAATGCAGCGTTCCCTCCTCCCTCGTATTTCTCTGCGAGGATGCTCCTTTCAGTCGAGTGTCCGTGATCTGAAAGCATTCACAAACATGCTGATCTGGCCCCGGCTCCTCAATGATGAGCGTCGTAAGAGACGGGGTGGGTGGCTTTCGGCAGTTATGCTCAATAGGGCTTAATGCCTCCTTCACACTTCCCCTCCCCGGTTCCAGGTGTTAAACAAAAGTGCTCTGAATGGGACACCTCTGGCCTCGGCTGTGGAGACGGGGCTCCGGGGCTCTGATCAAGTTCCCGCCGTGATCGCAGACCGGCTTTTCCATCCGGGCCGGTTTCTCTGGTCCTTCTTTGAGGTTGATTCCTCTGATTGGAGTCAATGAGGGATTACTGGATGTGTTGCAATCAGACTGATGAGATTAACCGGATCAGTGACTTTCATAACAAACAAAAGACAGGAACATTACGAGAGGCCGTATTAAAGCGATTAAACAGACATGCACAATCATAATTCAAGTGCGGATGTGACAATTGACACCTGCCGTACAGTACTGTAGAATGTAGAATAAAATCTGTGCACAAAAACAATAGCAAGGTACTTAACAAATATTCTAAACATTCTCAACAAATTTACAGTGTATTTGACTAGAATTTCTGTAAGTTTTAAATCATGAAATTTAGCACATTTTTATTAAATGATCTATATAATGAGTCACAGGTCATTTTGGCCTATGCATTTGAAATATGGCATAAGACAAATAAACATATAATAATATTTAGTATTTTAGGTTGTAAAATAATACATTTGATTTAAAATGAGAATAATGTTTTAAATTAATATCTACATTTCATTTTATTTTATAGCATATTGATATATACCAGCATATAGTTGTAACTAAAACCATAAAAAATGTTTTCATTGCTTGAAATAAAATATAAATGCATAAAAGTATTTTATTTTAGTAACTTGATGTATTAAATAATTCAAACTGAAATCAAATTTGAAAAAAAAAACCTATTAAAAATTAAACCAATGTTAATGTTGGATTTTAAGGACATTTTAGAGTTATGTTTTATAAAATATATAATAACAATTTGGATATAAAATGAGAATATATTTGAATTTAATATCTACATTGAATATTATTGCATATATATATATATATATATATATATATATATA
>NW_015505684.1:742231-772433 GCF_001515645.1 Sinocyclocheilus grahami
ACACACACACACACATGCACTGTGTGTGTGTGTGTGTGTGTGTATATATATACATATAAACTATATTTACAGAACTCATTATAGTTGTTTGAAATAAAGTAAACATTAACTTAAAATAAAATATAAAAAGTAAACTATCTATTAATTAAAAGCCTATCAATTACAAGCCTAATTAATAAATACATAAATTGCAGTCAAGAAAAACTGCTTTATTTGATATATTACTAGGTTTAATTTAATTTAATTTGTATTTTTATTTTTATTTTTATTAAGGGAGGATAGACTGCTGAAATCATCAGTATTCCTGTTTTTAAACCAGTAAATAATTATAGTTAATAAAAATGTCTTCTTTTATATCTTATTACTTTTGCATTAGATTTAAAGACATTTCTTTAAAACTAAATAAAAAATTTAAATATAAAAAAATAATCATTTTAAACGACAAAAACAACAAAATCACTAAAACTATCACTAAAATGGAAAAAAAAAAAATATATATATATATATATATAAATGTTTATTTTAATATCAGCATGTTGCATCAATATAAGGTTAAACCCATCTAGAAATGTTGAGGTAGTGTTTATTTTGTGGTGGTGTGCTGCTGGTTGTGTGTGTTCAGCCTCTGGCCCCTGCAGCACTGAGAGAGAGACAATACATGAGCAGTCATTACAGAGCAGCAAACAGCCCTATTAGAGATGAAAGAGGCTCAATGAGGACAATCAAAGGCCGTCACCGCTGGGGGCCATTACTCTGAGAGACTGCCGTCTGTAGCGGAGCTTCAGGATCCACTCACTGACGGACACCTCACAGCCCCTATCACACTAATGGAGCCAGATATGCTTAACTGCACTCAATCATCACAAATACAAAGAGTACAAGATACTTTCAAGTGTGAGCTGAGCATCTGTTCTTAATGATCAAAACATTTTCATCAATAAACGTAAACTCAGTATCTGCATCCAAAACCAGACTGATACAAATAAATCAATATAATGCTTTATTTTATATCTGATAGATTTGCATTAGTTTGAAAGAAATTGAAATGTTTTATTACGAGACGACAGACTGCTGAAATCATCTGCAATGCTAAATATAAAAAATAAGATAAATAGAAATAAAAAGTAAAGTCAATAAAACTTTTATATTGAATTTGTTTTGCATTAGTTTTAAAGAAATTTAAATTATATTCATTTTTTTTATCAATGAATAAAATTCATAAATAAATTACAATCAAGAAATATGACTAGTTTTGCATTCATTTTAAAGAAATTAATTTTTTATATATTTTTTATTAAGGGAGGATAAACCTCTGAAATCATCAATATTCCTGTTTTTAAACCATTAAATAAAAGTTTACATAAATTATAGTTAAGTAAATTACAGTTTTATGTGATTAGTTTTAGTTGTAAAAAATGTAAATGTTTATGGGGGAGTGAACTGCTAAAATAAGTTTTTAAACAATTAAAAGCCTCTAAAATCATTTATTGTTAATAAAAAAATTATTTTATTTCTTATTAGTTTTGCATTAGATTTAAAGAAAATTTTGTGATTTAATAAGAGAGGATGGACTGCTGAAATAATCTATATTGCTATTTTTTAAATAAATAAATATATGCCACCAACGCAACACTATGTGACACATATAACCTAAAATAAATAATTACTTTAGCATTAAGCAACTCATACACTCTTAAAAGAAAGTGTAAGAACCTTCTTATGAAGAACTATTTTTGGCTGTAAACGGTTCTTCCGCTGCTGTATAGTTCTTTAGAGACTAAAAACGTTCATGTTATTATATCACATGTTCCTCAAGATGAGTGTTTTGGATTCTGGGTTCTTTAACACCACAGTTTTATTGATGATTTTCCAAAAAAAACTAAACATCTATGAGTCTGTATGCTGCTATCAGCTCAAGAACATTATTACAGAAGAGTCTCTCTCTCTCTCTCTCACTGTAATCTGTGCTTTAATGATAGTGTTAGTGAGATGAGAAGTGGACCTGCCGTCTCCAACCCCTCCCGTCTGTCATCCATAAAAACAGGCTCCTGTCTGTACTGCAGCCTGATTCCTCTCCACTGACATGCACATCAAAGTCAGGCCCCGGTTTATCACATATCAGGGCCCGGGGACAGTGGAAACAAGACGGGGACGGTCCTAACACTGAGCCTTACTGGAATATAGAAACCTACAATGCAATTACAGACAGATCAGTGACAGATAAGAGAGGAATGAGATCGGCCTGTTTGTTTGGCCTCTCGCTGAAAGAGAGAGACAGATAGAAATGAAGATATGATGAAAGAGTGTAAACAAATTATCTGCTCTTTGAACCTTTAAATGGGCTGAAGAGGGAAGAATATATACAGACTCAACTCTCTGAATGATTTTACTTTCATTACTTGGTCGTTTGAGAAGATGAATGGACAAATTATATAATTTCTCCATTTATTTTACATTATTACATCTTTGCAAGTTATTAAAAAGGAGTCACTTTTCATAATTCAACTATTCATAATTAAATAAAAAATTATGTAATGTTAATTTTACAACATAAAATACTCCGAAATACAAAAATTCTTGTTTTCAAGCAAGAACACACACACATACACAGATATAGATATATACTACAAGGCATAATATTGACTGTTATTTTTGATATATTATGCCTTGTAGTATATATAGATAGATATATACTACAAGGCATAATATTGACTGTTATTTTTGTGCTATTTTTCATATTTTATATGGTAATGTGCTCACCATTATAAGACGGTATCCATTTTAAACAACAAGAAACAAACAAAAAACACTTTTTGTTATTTTCAAAATAAACAAGTGCATAAAAACTAAAAATAATCAACCAACTCAAGAACCGAACAAAGAAATAAAAAAGCAAGCAAGAAACTATCCAACATATAAATAGATAAATAAATAAGAACGAAAAACGCCATTTTTTAAATAAGTGTATAAACAAAACAAACAAAAAACAAGTAAATTAAAAAAGAAACAAGCAACCAACCCAAGAGCCAAACAAACAAATAAAAAGCAAACAAGAAATTATTCAACAAAATGAACACACATAAATAAACAAATCATTAAAAATAAATAAATAATAGAAACAAACAAAAACACTTTGTCGTTTATAAAATAAATGTATAGACAAAAATTTAACTAAGCAAACAAACAAACAACCCAAGAACAAAACAAATAAAAAAATATCAAGCAAGCAAGAAACTATCCAACACAAAGAGCATGAATGAATGAATGAATAAATGAGAACGAAAAAACGTTGCCATTTTTAAATAAGTGTATAAACAAACAAACAAACAAAAACAAATACATTTAAAAAGAAACAAGCAACCAACCCAAGAGCCAAACAAACAAATAAAAAGCAAACAAGAAATTATTCAACAAAATGAACACACATAAATAAACAAATCATTACAAATAAATAAATAGAAACAAACAAAAACACTTTGTCGTTTATAAAATAAATGTATAAACAAAAATGTAACTAAGCAAACAAACAACCCAAGATCAAAAAAAAAAAAAAAAAAAAAAAAAAATAATCAAGCAAGCAAGAAACTATCCAGCACAATGAGCATGAATGAATGAATGAATAAATAAATAAATAAAAAACACATTTTCCAGGATCTAGTTTACAGGTGATAAATCTTCCAGTGAACCTCTGTATGCGTAAATCTCCTCCCTTGGCGCCGTCTTTCTGTTGTTTTTCTTCTTCTTCAATGTGCCCCAAAAGGGATCAAACCCTTCAGATCCTTTAGAAACAATAATGGGACAATCTAAGGCTGTTTTATTTGCTCGTCTGATAATCAAAAGTGTCTGGCAGGCTTTGAAATCATGTATTCTTCAATAGTGGGCCTGATCAAGTTAATCTCGAGCAAGCCGCTGATAAACCAGATCAGCTATGCGTAATGATCCCGTTTGGGGGGGCCAACAGATCCAAGGGCCGGCAGTTATCTCCGTCAGTAGTTGGGTCTCTGCAGACTACTGTGTCCATACTCGTGTAGTGTTTCTAAAACAGCCCATTAACCTCTACCTGCCACTTCAAAAGAGCCGCCTGCTTTGATACCAATACCCGCTGAAAAGGGCATAAACAAGAGCTGGATTACCCACGTTTGCAGCCACTCACAGGAACATTAAGTGTCTATGAGAGAGACAGAGCGCTTGTGTTTGTGAGAGAGACATTTTCACAAAAAGTGAAACAACTGCAGTTTTGCTCTATTGGAATCAGAGAAACTGACAAGCAAACTAACAACAAATACACAAACTGGTTTTTCATAAATAAACATATAGGTTAACAATAATTTGTATTCTAAAGACACTATGAAAAAAAAGACCATGAAACATTTTTATCTTTTGTATTGGAATCAGTAAAACTAACTCTGAACGAATGAATAAATATAAAGATATAGGAAATAATTTTCTCATTTGACACTATGAAATGTTTGGGCTTCATTTTGTTGTGTTGCAACTGACTCGTATTAAAGAAATAATAATTAAAAAAATTATTTGGATGTCCTTTTGCAAGTTGTTGACATTTCTGTTCTAAAGAGATTATAATAAAGGGCTTTTGAAAACATAATTTTATTGTGCTGAAATAAATACATAAATAAATAAATTCTCATTTAACAAACGTTTGAGCTTCATTTTGTAGTGCTGGAACAAACAAACAATCAATCAGGCAATCCTTTTCTTGTTTTACCCTGAAATGTTTGAGCTTCATTGTGTGGTGTAGGAACTGTAAATTTATGAATGAACAAACAAACAAATCAAAACATTTTCAAGTAGTTGTTTTACATGACCATTTCTGTTCTTCTGATAAGGGACTTACTTATTTTTTTTGTGCATGCATGCATGTGTAAATAAATAAATAAAGGATGCATTTCTGTTCTCAAGATATCTTATAATAAAAGGACTAAAAAAGATCGAAATCTTTATTTTTTTATTCTGCAATGAGAAAGAAAGAAAGAAAGCTTTTAAGTCTAAAGTGGATTTAGCTCTGTAGACATTATGCGATGATGCTTTTGCACCATTTTAGTCAAATAACTAAAACTATTTCACTTTAGGGATTAGCAAACATTGCTCTCGATTATGAATTCCAAGCCTCTGTTTTTAACCTTGAACTTCCTCCATCACACTGTTCTAACGTGAACACATGAAATCACACACGCACACATGCACACCTCAGAGAGGAGACAGGATCAGAGATGGTTTTAGGGAGGGGATTACATCTCCAGACTTACTGGTGCCAGGAGTTAATGGGTTCACTCAAGGCCGATTGAGACGTCTTCATTACCACACTTGTGAAAACTGAAGGGGTGGAGATCAGGACGTTTCCTTTGATCCGGGGCGAAGTGAATTGTAAATGAGCTGGGATTAGTCCTATAAATACTTGAGCCTCATACTGGAGGTGTCGATCAGTGAACCCAAAGCCATGCTTATCAGAACACAAACACACATCTGACTCACTCAGACACGGGACTTCAGCTTCGAACTCACCCTAAAGAAGAAGAACTGCACAACTGGCCTGTGTTATACTGGAGATCTGTCTTTCTTTGCTGGATTTGGACACAGCTGGTTCTCAAAGATGAAGGGGCATTTTTCCATCGAGTGGCTTTCTCAAAGCAGCCAGGCCTCGGCATCCACACTTCCCTCAAACTCTTGGGTCTCTCCCGGCCAGGACGTCCCGAGCACCTCTGCCTCTGAGAGCCTTCCTGGCTTCTACAGCAGATGGAGACCGGAAAACATGGAGGATCAGGAGAAACGTATGGAGCCAGCACAACCGGGAAACAGCTTGTTGTGTACATCTACACAAGATACCGAGCCCAATGACAACAATATCATCCAGCAACACACTCACGGTAAGAAACTGTTCCAATAATCCATGTTTACATTGTTGAAGAATGAAATACTGATCTAAAAGTACTATTGTTATTTTATTTTGTTCTTAATTTAATTATCAGTGAAATAGTATAAAATCTTTAACATCTTAAATATATATATATACTGGTAAGTGAAAAAATACTGGTCTAAAATACTATTTTTAATTTGTTTAACAGTAAACTAGCATAACATAGTTAAAAGTTAAGTTTAAAGTGTAAGTTTTGCCAACACCGGGATAAATTACATTTGAAATATTTTTTTAAATAGAAGGGTTATTTTAAATGGTATATAATTATTTAAAGTAAAATACACATCTGAAATACTATTGGTATTTTATATTTATTGAATTATAATATATTAAAATAAATAGATTAATAGTAAAAATAGATTAAATAAACATAATAACAAAAGTTAAAAGTACTGTTGAATAATACAATAATAAATCAAATTAACACATTTGTGTTAAACAAACGAATTCATTATTCATTAAGTATAAATCCATTTCAAGTAGTTTTATCCTATTTTTAAAATTGGCTTACGGCAAATATTTTTAAAAGTAATGCTTATAACAAAATTACAGATTGTATAGAATTTATTTTATTTTACCTTTATGTCATATCATTTGTATTTATTTATTTATTCAGTTGAGCAATATCCATTTAAATGCAAATTTACAATATATTTCCTCTTTCTCTGTTATGTAGCTGTTGTTTTGTTACCTGACTTCATATTTGAATCTTTGTGCTCATTTGTCTTTGTTTTCTGATAGCATCAGAGCCAGGTTTCAGCAGCAGCAGCAGCGCGGAGGAGGAGGAGACATCAGGGTACGAGAGCGAGGGTGGCCCCTCTCTCTCACCTGGGGCCCCTGAAGGACCGGCGCCGTCGGTATCTCCCTCTACCGGCCGCAGACCCCGAACTGCGTTCACCGCAGAGCAGATCAACAGTCTGGAGAGAGCCTTCAAGAGAAACGCTTATCTCGGAGCCCAGGACAAAGCCGAGCTCTGCAAAAGACTGAATCTGTCTGATAAACAGGTATGAGGTTGATTTATTGTATTTATTATTACTATTATTTTAAATGGGTTTAATAATGTGATTTAAGGCGACTGCGTGTTAGTTTTTTGTACCTTTTTTGTACGAAATCTCTGCGAATCATTTGTTTTGATTCGGAGCATGTAGCAAACTGACAAAGTCAAGTGATTTCAGTGAACGAGGCTTCGTTACGTCAAACTGTTTCGAAATTTGTAGTAGTATAAATTTGTAGACATTTTTGTTAACCCCTTAACTGTCACCGTCCCACCTGTGGGACGTTCGGCGCTCTTTTTTGTTGTTGTCTTTTTTCTTTATCAAATCTTTTAGTAATCATCATAAATCATATATCATTTGAATGTCTTTTCCAAACGTCTGTTCTAGGAGCATGTTTTTTTTTAGGGACGATATTTTGCAAAAAGTTCGGGCCCCCCGCTCTGCACATTTTGCATGTCTCCCTTATTTTAACACACCTGACTGAGATCATCAACTCGTTAGGAGAGAGAGATCCAGGAGCTGAACTAACGAGTTGATGATCTCAGTCAGGTGTGTTGCATGCAAAATGTGCAGACCAGGGGGGCCCCAGGACTGGAATTGAAAACCGCAACAAATGTGTAATTCCACTCTTTTAACCAAAGGGGGCGCCAAAAAATAGTGATTTAACTTTTGTTTATGTGTTCAATGTAAACTTATCCCATGTTTCTTTCCATTAGATCAGAAACTGGTTCCAGAACCGACGCATGAAGCTGAAACGGACCGTTCAGGACAGTCTGGCTCACGCCTGCCAGGCCAAGGTGGCCTCACATATGATGCATTACTCCGATCTGCACAGTTTCCGTGCCGCTCCATATCCCAGCTACTATTCGGCGGTCCAGGAGACCCCGGCACCTTACGGCCCGGGATTTCACTTCAGTCCTGCTACAGCCGGAGGCCTGCCGACCCTGCCTGTGGAGGCCCTGTATCAGTACAGCACCCTACAGAGCCTCCCTGTCCATCCCAGCAACCCTTCCATGATGAGTCCATACCAGCCCTATCACTCGCAGTACTACAACACACAGTGAGACGAGAGGCCGACAACAAAACATTCATTTCTGCCTGTTAAGCCTTGTGCTTTGTTTACATCGTTGCATTTGTGAATACAGGGTGAAGTGCAATAACAAATGTGATCTTTTTTTTTTTTCTCGTTTTGATGAATTATTTAAATATGTTTGTAAATCTCGAGAAAGTTCTATTTCGTTCATGTCTATGTGTACAAGAGGAGTGTATAAATAAATCATTTTCTATTTGATTACACCAAAGTGTAAGGTGCTTTATTACTGCCGTAAAATGAATACTTTTGAACGTTAATACTTATCATAGATGGATTAACTTGATCAAAAGTTACAGTAAAGACTCTAATTCTGTACAAGATTTGACATTTCTATTTATCAAACTGTTTTCAACATAAGATAATAATAATAAATGTTTCTTAAAGCAACAAATCAGCATATTAGAATGATTTCTGAAGATCATGTGACACTGAAGACAGGAGGAATGATGCTGAAAATTCAGCTTTGCATCACAGGAATAAATTACATTTTAAATGATATTCAAATATAGTTCAAATATTTCACATTATTACTAGTTTATTGTATTTTTGATCAAACAGATGCAGCATTTTACTTTTTCAGAAACATTAACAAGTCTTACTGACCTCAAATTATGTGGAGCCGAAACATAAACAATACTGTACTTAAGTATCATTTTGGGGATTTTGTACAACAAATATACTGACCTAAAACGGAACACTTTCAGCATGCTACTATCTATTGTTATTAAATAAACATTCAGTTACAGGGTTTCTGCAGGTTTTATGAAGTTAAGACTTTCTTTTTAAGAAAAGGAATAAATGGAAGGGAACACATCAATATGTTCTCTAAACGTAAATGTCTAGGGAGAACACAATGAGCTGCATTAGCAACACTTTGTCTAAAAACACAACTTCCAACATATCTCCTCTACTTCTTAATCATTTTACAGAAACAAATAACTTATGACTCAAATACCTCAGCTCGCAGCCACTAGAATACAGAAATATATTTTACTGTAACTTCTGATCACATTGCAAAAATCTTAATCTAAAGATTCTTAAATGATGCATTTAACTGTGATGCAAAGTGACATAAGTAGTCCTGTTTTCTAAGAAATTGATCTAAATTTTATGATAAAAAGCATAAGTTCAGTTATGTTTAATTTCTCAGGAAACCAGACTTCATATCTGCATATTTTATATTTTAAGTACGTGTATTTTGATTTAAAGAGACTAAACACACACAAAAAGATCCTTTAATGCCGTGACTATGAAATTAAGACTTTCTGCTCCAACTCAAGACCTTTTAATTTGTGGAAGGGCAAATAAACCTGTATGGCCAGCTATTTGATAAACAAACGTTTAGTTAATTATCAACTATAATCAAATGAATAAAACTAACTTTATCAGCAGATGATTTTATAGTAATGTTAAAAAAAATGGAAAAGCTGTCCTTTCCAGCTTTTCCTCCTGCCTGCAGAAGCACAAGAAACCAGGATTATTGAGAAGTCTCATTGAGGAGGAAGATTAGAAATCTCTGGTGTGAGCTTTACACTGAGGAAAGTAGCAGTGAAACTAGTTTTACTCTGAAATTGCTAGTACATGTCACATAATTACAAAAAAAAATGTATCTCGCACCTGTAACACCAATTAAACGCTATACCTTCGATTTTTATTTATTTTTGTAGACTTGCAGGGGATTTTGAACAATAAAGTGATTTTAAAAACCGCCCAAAAATGACTCGTGATACCTTTGCATTCTTAGCATTTAAACAAAAGTACAAATAAATCAAAGTAAACTCAAAATTGAGCTTAATTTGAGATTTTTCAGCGTGTCCAAACAACATTTCGATGAGTTGGCTCTTATTTCTAAACATTACGTTACCTCTAGTCTATTAATTTAAGATATTGCCATACCCCATCAATCCTATTAAATGCACACATGCATATTTTTGGCTATTTGATTCGTTTTGGCTAAATAATGCACCAAATTCACTTTAATCCACGCTCGGCGCTCTTTTCCAAGAACACTGCAAAGCCACAAACACCGCGAGCTTATCAAAAGCCATCACGTGCACAGAACTAAAGCACGGCACCTTTACAATTCATACAAACCATAACCGTCCGAGCTAGGCTTTATTTGAGAAATTAGACAATTAAAACTTGCTTTACCATGTCGTCAGACGAGCTTCTTCTCCTTTCGCACGAAACGGAGGGAAAGCACAATGATGCCCACTTCAGCGTTTAGCGCGGTACGTTCCAGCGTGATAACCAATGAGCGAGCGACGTCTTGGTTTGAAACGTCGGATTCGTCCAATCACAGAGCTTCTCTATATGTGGGTGGGTTGTTTTAGTTCTCTTTTTTCTTGTTAGACCACCAGCGCAATAGTCTTGTGCGCATGCGTGCCGCCGTCATCATTCATTACCAAAAAAATGAAGTATTTTTTTATTGTGATGTGATTGGGAATGTTTTCGATTAGAGTACAATCTAGTATAGACTCATAACTGCTATGTTATCGTGTATTCTGCTGTAAAACAATGCATAATAAATCAGTTGTGTTATTTTAGGTCTCTTTCTGTTCAGCTTCCTCTTTTCAACACGTCTAAAACTAAAAGTGTCTTTGTGAGTCCCTTTTTCATTTTGCATGCGCTTATGTCTGTTTGTGACGATGAGATGACCTTAGCTAGGCCTATATATATAAGACAGCTACAGAAAACAAGCAGGATTTTGAACGAAATTGAGCAAGCACGATTTTAATGTATTGTCGTAGTTCTGCATTTAATGTGTATATCATAGAATGGCTCCTCTTCTTCGTCTCTATTTTTATTTCTTTCAAGTCATCTTTCACTCGTTCACAGGATGATGTGTTTTATGTTTTGGGGATTTGTCTTTAAAAACTGTTAAATGCTCAAAAAAGCGAGTTTCTTTTACCTGGCCATGTTCTATAATGCATAATAAATCAGTTGTGTTATTTTAGGTCTCTTTCTGTTCAGCTTCCTCTTTTCAACACGTCTAAAACTAAAAGTGTTTTTGTGAGTCCCTTTTTCATTTTGCATGCGCTTATGTCTGTTTGTGACGATGAGATGACCTTAGCTAGGCCTATATATATAAGACAGCTACAGAAAACAAGCAGGATTTTGAACGAAATTGAGCAAGCACGATTTTAATGTATTGTCGTAGTTCTGCATTTAATGTGTATATCATAGAATGGCTCCTCTTCTTCGTCTCTATTTTTATTTCTTTCAAGTCATCTTTCACTCGTTCACAGGATGATGTGTTTTATGTTTTGGGGATTTGTCTTTAAAAACTGTTAAATGCTCAAAAAAGCGAGTTTCTTTTACCTGGCCATGTTCTAAAAAAAATAATAATTTTGCCTCACCGCCAGACTCCTTAACTGAACTAATGCGCATGCGCGATCGTTTGCCGCCTTTTTTGTTGTTGTTGTTTCTGAAGATTGACCTGCAAATGAATGAATTACCACAACAATAACGAGAAACGTAAGTAAAACAATAGAATTAAAACCTGATTATCATATGATTAAAAGCCTATGTTCCTCAATTAAAATATGATTGCCATAGCCGTTGTCATGAAAATACCACCCAAAAGTGACAATTCACCCACCCTCGACTATCCAAATCTATTAGCTTCATTTAGTAGCTGTCTTAGGTTAAAAGTAACTCATTTTGGCAAATTTTCCCTCTTTTCTCTCGTTTTTGGCCAGTCTGTGAGTTTTTACTTCACTTTACTCCTATTTAGTAAGTGTAGGCTATCTTGTTATTTTGTCCTGAAGTACTATCTATTGATTTACCTTTTGAAAATTTGTTGTTAATAATTAAAAATAATAAATAAAACGATAAACGTTAATAAAGTGTCGGTTGTGCTTGCATAGGAGGGTGTCTTTTCTTTTTATTTGTCGACAGTGGAGGGCGTAATAGTCCACATTTATTCTTTTCCGTCTTGATTTATTATTTTACAGTGTGGTACAGTTACAGTAGGCTAGCTATCGATTAATAAACTTATTTAATTAAAAGAAAGGGATTCAGTCATGTAATCAAAAATCCACATAAGCAGCCTTTAACAGTTTATGCATTCTTTTGTGTTTGAATTATGATGCCTATCAATTTTTATTTATATGATTTAAAAATATATATATTATATAAATACATTTAAATACATAAATACATATAAAAATACATTTTTATGTTTACATGAAGGTTTCCCAAAAATAAAGTTAACAAAAAAAAAGTTAACAAATAGATTATGCATTCTTGGATCTGTTCTTGGCTGTTGACAGACTCTGTATGTGAAACATAAAAAACGATAAATAATCATACTAATACTAATAAATAATACTACTAAAATAAAATCTGTAGTATATTTCACTACTTAAACTTTTCACTTAAAAATATAATTAGTAATTTGATATTATAGCGTTTTATCCCTGACCGTTGGACTGCATGTCTATTAAGATTCAAGAGTAGTTTTGCAGTGACTTTGGTACACAGATGTGCAAACAAACGCAGTGAACATGGCATGAGGTTTGATGTAGTTATGAAGCTAATAGGCTACTTCTGTTAAAATTTCTCATAGGTGAATAATTATAGTGATTTAAAAAAAAAAACGTAGAAACACCTTTTGAGATATCAATTAAATATGTTTTGCTCATCTAATGATTTAGTTTTCATTCATTGTAAAATACTATAATTATGCTATATTTATTATAGGCCAAATTAGTTATCTCAGTTTCACAGTTATTTTTTTTTATTGGAATGCCAATATTAGGAACTGTGTTGGACAGAGCAATAATTAAAACAATTTGCAATCATTTAAGTCATATTCAACCCAACCCGGGTTGTTCAACCAGTTACACACGGATTAGTGTATCACCTTCTACAATTAAAGAGTGATAATTATTCATGTGCGTGCTTTTCATAATCACTTTCACAACACTTTTTTTTTGTACACTTAAAAATAAAGGTGCTTCAAAAGGTTCTTCAAGTGATGCCATAGAAGAACCATTTTTGGTTCCGCAAAGAACCATTCAGTCAAAGGTTCTTTAAAGAACCATCTCTTTCTTACCTTTTTGTAATCTGAAGAACCTTCTTTCGCCCCAAAGAACCTTTTGTGAAACAGAAAGGTTCTTCAGATGTTAAAGGTTCTTTATGGAACCATTTAGACAAAAAGGTTCTTCTACACTCTTAAAAATAAAGGTGCTTCAAAAGGTTCTTCAAGCGATGCCATAGAAGAACCATTTTTGGTTCCGCAAAGAACCATTCAGTCAAAGGTTCTTTAAAGAACCATCTCTTTCTTACCTTTTTGTAATCTGAAGAACCTTCTTTCGCCCCAAAGAACCTTTTGTGAAACAGAAAGGTTCTTCAGATGTTAAAGGTTCTTTATGGAACCATTTAGACAAAAAGGTTCTTCTATGGCATCGTGAAGCACTTTTATTTTTAAGAGTTTATTTGCTGAATAATTAACATTCAAAAATATAACGAAATGTTACAAACATGGTGTTCACATTTTCTGAAAGAAAAACAAACAAACAAACCAAAAAAAGACAAGGAGGGTATACATCAGTCATCACAATAGAAAAGAGGAGTTTAGTTCTTTGAGCGTATCCATAGTTCTTGTTGCTTTCCGATTTGAAAGACCTTGAAGAGTTTCAAAATAAATCCTCAAGTCAACTTTGAAGTGGGAGATATCTTTCTGACCATTTACATTTGTGTATATAAATCTTACCTTATAAGTCCAAATCAATTTCCAATTGATATTCTCAAAATGGTGTTTCCAGAAGTACTTACATCGAAATGCTGCAGGGCAATGAATCAAACATCTAAAAATTTATTATTACATTTTCTCTCTTTGATATCAATACCGTTTAATAAGATCTCTTTTTTAAATTCACTGAAGCCCTTTAAAAGCCTCACAAATCCTGCTGGTATTGCATCAACTACAATACTGTATTCACGCGGAGGTATTGGAATACCAAATTTCTCTAAAAATTCAGTATATGTAAGTAAATATCCGTCATTGTTTATCAATTGTGAGACCATTAGAATATCATTTTTAACCCAATTAGTATAGAAAATTGATTTGTTCTTATATTTAATATATTTATTGTTCCAAATGATCTGCCTATGGGGAGAAAAATTATATTTGTATATAAGAATCCGATATAAAAGAGCCTGTCTATGAAAATTAGATAACTTAATGGGGAGTTTGTTGACCTCCAACTTTTTCAAAAATAAGATTTGGAATGATATACCATATCTCATCTTTATGTTTAATATAATGTTTAAGCCAGTTCAACTTGAAAATTGTATTAGACGTAACAAAATCAAGCACATTCAAACCTCCTTGATTAAACGAATTACATAAATTATTTTTATTTAAATAGTGAGGCTTGTTTTTCCATATTAAATTAAATAGAGTTGAATCAGTTTTTTTAAGAAAAGATTTTGGTACATCTAACACTTTAGCAGGATAGACTAAACGAGATAACCCCTCGGTTTTGGACAAAATCCTACCTTTGAGTGATAATTCCCTCATGAGCCACATATCAAATTTCTTTTTAATTTTCAACATACACTCTTAAAAATAAAGGTGCTTCACGATGCCATAGAAGAACCTTTTTGTCTAAATGGTTCTATAAAGAACCTTTAACATCTGAAGAACCTGTCTGTTTCACAAAAGGTTCTTTGTGGTGAAAGAAGGTTCTTCAGATTATAAAAAGATAAGAAAGAGATGGTTCTTTAAAGAACCTTTGACTGAATGGTTCTTTGTGGAACCAAAAATGGTTCTTCTATGGCATCGCTTGAAGAACCTTTTGAAGCACCTTTATTTTTAAGAGTGTAAGGGGATGGAAATTAGATTGTACTCTGTTTAACTGATCTTTGCAAATATTAATACCAAGATAAGTTACTTCCTCTCTAATTGGAAAACCTTCAAATTGGGTAAAAGGAATACCATTGTCTTTAAGTGGAAAAAGGGTACATTTCTTAATGTTTAAAAATAAACCTGACACTTCAGAAAATATATTAAGGCACTCTATAGTTTTCTTAACCTGTGATATATCTTTCAAAAAGATAGCTGTATCATCAGCAAGCTGACAGCATTTAATTTCTCTCTCCCTAATTCTGATGCCTTGAAAATAATCATTATGCAAATGTATTTAGCATAATTAAAAAATAAATGTTTTACAGTATCAAAGGCTTTATATATATATGTAACTGTTATGTAAACCTTATAATCAATTAAATCTAAGATTAATCTAATATCATTGCTAATATGTCATCCTTGCATAAAGCCTTGACTGATTGTATCTAAACATAACTTTATTCTTTGTGCAAAAATGTGAGCCAACAATTTTGCATCATTATAATGTTATAGGCCTCCAGATGTCAAGAAGCTTTAGGTAACAATGTAATTAGGCCTTGATGGGGGGAGCTTACATATAGCTTCCTTAAAAACCAATAACAAAAATTCAGAAATGTAATCTTGGAATACTTTATAAAATTCACCTGTTAAGCCATCATTCCCCGGGGATTTATTGTCTTTTAACTTGCTAATGTTCTTTTTTAATTCTTCTAAGGATATGTCTTGATCACAAACTTCTTTCTGTGTTTCATCAATACCTTGTGCAACATTGTTTATGTGAGAAAGAAAATTTGATCTATGGCTACTTTGTTCAGAATATCATTTTTTATAGAATTCTTCCACAAAATCAGAAATTGTTTTAGGATCTTCGGATATCTGCTGATTCATTTTAAGTTTATAAATATTATTAACACTAACATTTCTTTTTTCTAAATTAAGAAAGTATTTGGTATTCCTTTCACCATGTTCTATCCATTTCCGTCTAGAACGAATGAAAGCTCCCCGTGCCAAATTTTGATAGATATTATCCAGTTCAGATTGTAAATCACTTTCACAACACACTGACCTCTGGAATTAAACCCTGACATCACCTTTGACGTCATCCCGCACATAAAGGAGGAATGATCTACAGTCAGCGTTTACGTCACAGCTCATACTTCAAGAGTGGGAAAACTGCTGATCCTGGCTCAGATTTTAAAATAAAATACGCATAAATGTGTGCATATAAATGCTACATAAAACTGTTATGCAAAATATTGTTGATAATTCAGTAGCATCGTCTGGTATGGATTTTAAAGGAGATCGAATTTCAAAGTAGCCTAATTATAGTTTTTGAAAAATATGAATAATATATATATATATATATATGTATATATATATGTTAATTTCACATTTATTTCGTTATTTCGTTCACATTCACATTCACTATACATTATATTTTATATTGTTATAATATTAACATCAAATGCAGGTCATATTTGTATCTATTTTCTTTTCTGTTTTATTGCATAGCTGCACTGACAAAACAATCAAGTAGCCTACTTTGATATATAAATGATTAGACTATTTTTCAATTAATTTTTTCTATTTTTGTTTATTTATGTTTACATTTTTATTCTCATCTTATTTTTTTATTGTCTCCTGTGTCGTTGTTGTCTGTGTGTGGAAGCTAAAACAAATTCCTCGTATGCGCAAGCATTGGCAATAAAGCTCTTTCTGACTTCAGATTAAAAAAAAAAAAAAGATAATGTTTATTAGTTCTCCTTCAAAGCCTGAGCTGAGCTCCAGAAGGACAGGAAATGCCTGCACAGGAGGAGGAAACGTCTCTAACCAATGACGCCCAAACGCACCGCCCTCGCGCTCCGATTGACAAGCGCGCAGACCTATTGGTGACCCCGCGAGAGCGCGTCGCCTGTTATTGGCAGATGTGAGGCCAATGCTGCGGCGCTGAGAGCCGTGCCTGCTGGAGCAGGGCAGAGAGGAGCGTTTCTCTGAGGGAGAAGTTGGCTGGAGGTGCTGAAGATGGCGGATGGAGACAGCGGGAGCGAGCGCGGGGGCCTCCAGCACTTCCAGCGGGAGCAGGAGACCCAGGAGCTGGCGTCCAAGCGCCTGGACATCCAGAACAAGCGCTTCTACCTAGATGTCAAGCAGAACGCGAAGGGCCGCTTCATTAAGATAGCGGAGGTGGGCGCCGGGGGCTCCAAGAGCCGCCTGACTCTTTCCATGTCCGTGGCGGCCGAGTTCCGCGACTACCTCGGGGATTTCATCGAGCATTACGCCCAGCTGGGGCCGAGCAGCCCGGAGCAGATCGCGCAGTCGTCTGCCGGCGATGACGGAGGCCCGCGGCGGGCGTTGAAGAGCGAGTTCTTGGTACGCGAGAACCGCAAATACTACCTCGACTTGAAGGAGAACCAGCGCGGTAGGTTCCTGCGCATCCGCCAGACCGTCAACCGAGGTCCCGGCTTCGGCGGAGGCGGAGGAGGGGCCGGTCCCGGCGGCAGCGTGCAGACCGGCCAAACCATCGCGCTGCCGGCGCAGGGCTTGATCGAGTTCCGAGACGCGCTCGCCAAGCTCATCGACGACTACGGCGGGGAGGACGAGGAGCTTAGTGGGGGGCCCGGGGCCGCGGGGGGCTACGGCGAGCTCCCCGAGGGCACCTCCATCATGGTGGACTCCAAGAGGTTCTTCTTCGACGTGGGCTCCAACAAGTACGGCGTGTTCCTGAGGGTCAGCGAGGTCAAGCCCAGTTACAGGAACTCCATCACCATCCCCTTCAAGGCCTGGGGGAAGTTCGGAGGAGCCTTCTGCCGCTACGCCGAGGAGATGAAGGAGATCCAGGAGAGACAACGGGATAAGATTTACGAGAGGAGAGAGGAGTCCGAGGGCGAGGACGTGGATGACGACTGACCCCAGGAGATGTGTGAAACAATAAGTGCATGAACTGAACTCAAATAGCCTACTAAAATATTCATCGGACAGAAAAATAGATCTGTGAAGTTTCTATGTGGTAAGGGTCTGGAGAGGGGGGTCATCTTATGTTTGAAGCCTTGGGGCAAAGGATATCTCATGGGGTCTGATTTATTCCTGATGCTGCCTTGTCCTGTGAAACCAGCAAGTTTAATTGTCTTAGCTCACAATTAAACTTTTGTTACATCAACGCCAAGGCTGCTGAATTTCCAAAGCGGCACGTATATGATAAAACCAGGCTATATATAGCGTCACTGGTCTTCATGGTGTGTTTCCTACCAAGGCAGCATGGGACTTTCTAAACGTATATCAGAAGTTTTGTTCCCAGATTATTTTTTCCCTTTTATAGACAGATGTTCCCCAAGATGTTCCCTTTTTTGTTCTTGCATCAACATGACTTTTATGGTTTGGTCAATTTGATTGGGCATTGAAAGGTTTTAAATTCAGATTTGGAGCATTTTGACCCCCTGGTTTTGAGTTTGTGTGTCTCGGCTGTTCATGGCGAGACTTTTTAAAGTCATAATCTGACTTTATTACAGGCATTATTGATGAAAATGGTTGCTTTGCGCACATCCTTCCACTGGTGCTATAAAGTGATGGTGATATATTTTGGTTTTGGGGTCAACATACAAAAAGCTTAGTCTTTTTCCGACTTGGGTCCAAGTCCCCTCTGAATATTTAAGGACAGATTGCTTAAGTCAATAGATGCGTGATATTAGTTAATAGAAAGGACAGAGCTACGTGGGCGAGTGTATTTTCACCCCATCCCCTTTTGCGTTGTCTTTTTTATTTATGTGAGATTGTTCTTTATCAGAGAATACGAAAACAAACCAGCATATTTTTGAATACACAAAGTAAAAATTATATATAAACTACAGAATAATTAAAGCTCAAGAAGCTAATTTTGTAAAAAAGAGAAATAAGCTGGGATTGGAAGACTGTCCAGTGTATTTGTTTTGTGGAAGACTAGATTAGCCTTGCGAAACGTCACCCTCCCAAGCTCCTCCCACAACCTTTTTGAGTTTACAGCACGCACTTCATTACGTTTTCTTTCTACGTGATTAATATCAAACATCTTTCCAGTGGTCTCGTGCATCCATTTCTGTGCATGCCCGTCCCGCATTTGCCTTTTTATTTAATTTATTGCTTTCTCTTGCGTAGTATCTGCAGCTATATTAATGCGAGATTTTTGTTTAGCCTTTCACCAAAAATATTATCAAAATAACCAAGTAGACCAGTGGGTTATGATGGAGAAAGATTGTTAACGACGTCAAACACATTTCATCCATGCACTTTAGCAAAAACACAAAATCCGATATGCTTGCATCCACGGCGAAGAATTGAACAACCTTTTTTTTATTATTTGGGAGCAACAGAGTTTTGTGCTGATTTGTAAAGCCTCCTTTGACCTGTTTCGTGTTAAATGGCAGCTGTCGAAGTCATGTGTACTGCTGTGATCCTTCCTAAAACGCAAAACGGACGAATCACATCCCGTGTTATGAAATATTTTCACACACTCTTATCTGTTTGATCGGATGCGAATCTCTGCGCTCGTTCTCTGTACTTCCATGATTGCAGCAGCTGTTTCTCCACAACAGCGCGCTGACTTAGCAGGCCAGCTATTTTAATGTGAGAAGCATGAACAGAGTGAGCATTCCTGCCATGGCGGCCGTGGATAGAGCTGTGCCGTTTGCTCTGTAGTGCGGCGAGGCACAAGGGCCCGATTGTTGAGTCATTTGCACGCCACTGCAAATGTTATTACATCAGCAGACCGTATAGTGGAGAAAAACCCATCGTTTGACATCGCAGAATTGAGTGTTTTCTGTGCAACCTTAAAAAACAGGCCCCGATTTGGCAGCCGAGCCTAAACGGCAATAGAAAGCATGACACAGCAGCTGTTGGCAGGGCATTCTTGTGTTTCCCCCCCCTCCTCAGCTGCTGTTCGGGTTGCTCTGCTAAACTGAGCATTTGTAGACGGGAGGCACCTTTCGGGACTCGAGGGGGGCTGAGTTGGCTTAACAACACGACTCGCTGCTCGCTTTAGGAAGGAGATTTGTCGTGTTTTTAGCACTTTGTGGTTACGCTGGTGTGTCTAAATCAGCAGCGTTTGTGCATTCATTTTGAGTGCATGTCCCATCAGTACTAATAGTGAATGTGTCATGTGGAAAAACTGAGACTAATTGTTTCAAACATGCAAATGACAACAAAAAGCCATTTGAAAGCATTTTTTCTTCACTTTGAGGGGCTGATGCATTAAAACTCTCTAGGCTGCTAAGCTTCAAAGTGGAGTTGAATATCGCAGCACTTTTTTCGTTCGTTTAAAATACGGAATCGGGCACAAATCTCTCGCAGAACACCAGAAATTGACTTTCTTTCAACTGAACTTGGCTGTGTTTATTTCAGATGTATTATATATATATATAAATATATATGTGCTGTAAACGTTTGTGTTTTGTTTTCCGCCTTATTGTCACTAAACAAACAAAAAAAAGGGACAGGAAGCAATACTCATCCAGAGGGATGGGATTATGAGTTAATTTCCTGTCAGGCTCTTCGCCGACTCTCACAATTGGCCGATTTGTCGTCCTGTTTCCTGAGGTTGGGATTTGTGCAAAGTTGTGTGGGGCGTCTGCATACTTTTCGAATGAACAATACCTCTGTACCATTGTACGAAATATTGGAAAACTTCTGAAAGAATGTTCTGTTATTCAGGTGACTCACCCGAGCTCTTAACAGCATCCATGTGTCGACCACGTTTTCCCGATCGTACGCACAAGGGCAGCAATTCATAGAACAATCTTTATAGAAAGGTAGCTATTTTTCCACTATCTTATGTGTTCAGCAGAGATTTTAACGTCGGAATGCCCTCGTCTGGTTTAAACTCAGGTTCTTGGCATCCTCCGTATATATATATTTGCTCGATTCATTTTCTATCTGTTACTTGATACTGAAGTTACGGAGCTAGTTCATGGCTACTGCAGGACACTGTCAAGAGCTCAGGTCTCAGATACTCAAAGTATCTCCACCCATCCCATCAAGCCCCGCCCCCCACACTAGACTGCCTCTATCAGAACGGGCGGCCTTCCATTTTTCCCATGGCTAAACCTTTTTTTTTTAAGTCTATATTTAGATTTTAAGTCTATATTTAGAAAATGCTATGTATGTTTGTAACAGAATAAAGGAAACTATAAGTGATGGAAAGCACACTACTGGACTGGCGTTGGTTTGTTCATGTACATTGTGTTCACCAGTTTGTGTTATTTTTTGTAGTATTTATGTAGTATTTACAGTTTTTATTCATATTTTCAATTAGCTTTTATTTTGATATTTTTTGTTTTTTTTGTTATTAAATTGTTTTTATTGTATTTTTTTATTATATATATATATATATATATATAAATATTACTATTTAGGTTTAATTTATTTTTATTTTATTTTTTATTTATTTTATAATAGTTTTTAAATATTACTTTTTAGGTTTATTTTTATTTGAGTTTTTATTGATTTATTTCCAGTTAGTGATTTTAGTGTTTCAGAGGCAACTTTTGTCATTTTTGTTTCATTTAGGTGTTTCATCTAATATTTATACTTTCAGCTTTGTTTAAATCAAGAATATTTGTAATGATTTGGTTAACAGTGATAACCCTATAGTCAACATAAAAATCAAACCTATTTACTTTCTTAAAGTAAATGATAAAACCATTTGTCTTCTAATAATAATCTTTAATCAAAATGTAATGGCTTTTGTTTCAGTGTCCCGCCTCTGAAATGACAGTCCTTTTTGGATGACGACATGAATCCCTATTATTTTTCAGCTGCTCTGCTCCAATCATCTCCATTCCGGTATGTGAGGCCCACTTTTCATGATTCACTCAGTTGCTGATGGTTAAAATCTTGTTGAACTCTGAAATGGATTATATATATATATAAAGTTTATTACACTTTAATCTAAAATCAATCCTTTTTCCTTTCTTGGTACAAGTTTGTGCTTATTATAGGCAATTCATATCTTTTTTTTTTTTTTTAAAGAAGAAAAAAAAGCTTTACTTCTGAAATAACATTTCTTGGTTAATGTCCACACAGACTTTGGGTGAATATTAACACATTAACTATAGCTCTTCAGCTGGTGTTTGTCTAATATCTTGCAAATAGTTAATGCAGTAATTAATTGCAATTTAATGTCAGCTAATGTAATAATAAAAGTTACTGTTAGTGCAATAAAAGCAAATAACTGTAGATTTTGGGTTACATTTTTGTTTTTGAAGGTGAAATAGACTTTCAGCCACTAAAGCCATTCCACTGTACGTTATTTCTTTTAAGTGAAATATCTTTTTTTATTGTTAATATGCCACATAATATACTGTTCAAACATTTGGTGTCAGTAAGTCTCTTCTCAAAAGTACGGTAATATTGTGAAATATTAGTACCATTTAAAATGTTTTCTATTTTAATATAATTTAAAATATAATTTATTCCTGTGATGCAAAGCTGAATTTCCAGCATCATTACTCCTGTCTTCAGTGTCACATGATCCTTCAGAAATCATTCTAATATGCTGATTTACTGCTGAAGAAATATTTCTTATTGTTATCAATGTTGAAAACAGTTGTGCTGCTTAATATATTATGTGGAAACTGATGCATTTTTGTTCAGGATTCTTCAAAAGAATAGCATCTAAATGAAACAGACATATTCTGTAACATTGTCTTACTGTCACTTTTGCTCAATTTAATATCCTTGCTGAATAAAAGTATATAAAAAAAACATCTTACTAACCCCAAACTTTTGAGCGTTAAGTAAAAGTAAAATTTACGTGACTTGCATAACCTAAAAAATGAGTCAGTGCGTGATAAGGTATGTTGTAACGATGATGTAAAAATTGCAGTGTGACAATATGTAATTTACCTACATTGCAGCATCTCCAGCCACACAGATGCCTGCGGCCCATTTGGTGAATGTCACTGTCATCACAGTCATTCTCACAGGAGCCCAGGGGAATGTAAGTCACCCTCTTTAAAGACTACAGGGGATACCAGGTACGAATATGCGCCGTGTCCCGACTGACGCTTAGAAAGTGGCCCCGCCACACCCGTGGAATTAGACAGACAGGGTGGCACTGCAGACCGGGACGCAATGCCACGCTGAGGTCTCTGCCAGATCAGGCCCGGATTATTTGAAATGCACTGAGCTCCTGCTGTGATCACACGAGCATTCATTGGTCACGAAGAGTCGGCGCTGTCTCTAAGCATTAAATGTGGACCAAATTTAGACCCGCAACTGGACGGTCCGTCATTATTCTGATTTAGGTCAGGGTGGGTGGGGGTCATATGACGTCATAAGAGCAAAAAGCCATAATATTCAAATTTTCGGGCTTAGGTTTTTCTCTGAATGAATAAAATGCAAATATGTCTTGTTGGCAAGACTTTATGGTGGTGCATAGTTAAACTACTTTGTCCTGTTCAAGATTAATAATGCTTTTGACTTATGATTACGTTGATGATTCAAATGTAATTATTCATTTAGCAGACACTTTTATCCAAGCTAATTTGATGGTACAGCTCACAGGAAAACAAGCTGAAATTTTTTTAGGTTAATTAATAATGAGTTTATTATTAAGTGTTATTCATTGGTATACTATTTATTTTAATTTTTCATATTTTGTTATTTTGTATTTTTATTTAATTTGATATCTTCTGTTATTAGCTTATGTCTATACAGCTTTGATTAAGTTTTAGTTTTTAGATGATTTAGTTTTAGTTACTTTATGTAAGAAATGTGAGAAATGTTGTAAGAGATGCTGCCAGGCAACTGGCTGAAAATATATTTATTTCAATTCATGTTTATTTTATTTCAATTAACCAGCTGAGATGTAATGATTTAAAGTTTATTTAAAGTAGTTATTCATTTTATTTATTTATTTTTAGTTGATGGCAACTATCTAAAATAAGATTTTTTTTTGTTTATAATGAATTTGATTCAATATTTCAAGTTATGAAAATTTATGGTTTTATAAATTCAGTTATTATTTTGTCTTGTGGAGTATACGTAAACATCTGTTATGTGAAATGGCTTATTCAGGACAGTACTAAATGAAAATAACATGCAATTTTCATGATCCCTCTTATTTTGTTTCAATTATTAACATTTTGCATATTCTGCAAGCGGTTATGTAAACTTATGAGCACAACTGTATACATATATGTTATTTCAGAGCAGCACACACCGTTTGACTCTGTAATGAACTGCTGCCTTTGGCAACCAGCTCGAGTTCCCTGGTGAGAAGTGAACTCACGAGCAGATAAGAGGACAGCGTAAAGAGGAGGAGGGAGGGGGCGTTACGTGATGGGGATTCTGCTGTCGCAGGAAGAAACGCTGATCCCAGCGTGCTGCTGGGCTGGCAGGCTATATTTAGCTGGTGTTGCCATGTGCCCGGAATGTGAGACATACATTCTGCAGCGTGCGCATGTGAGCGTGCAAACGGCCGGGGGGAGGATGGCGCGTGCACAAATATTACACACTTCTTCTCACATAATTTTAAATAAATGCCTCCGATATAGATGGAGCCATATTATGAATGTCAATCCTTTGAAAATAATAATGCAAAAACACAAAAATGGCATGTTTGCACTCTTGTTTTTTTATGCAATCGGCGGCTCAGACAACACAGAATGACCTGAAACATCTTTTATGACACTCTGTCTTTTGTATGCATGGGTTCGGCTTGTGCAATTCAATGCAGCTTCTGTGTGAAATAGGAATCGGGTTGTTTCACCAGATACTTACAATGGAGGGCGGTGTGTGGGAGGAATCCTTTTACATTTGGGATAAACACCCTGTTTGGCATGTGATTTAAAGCTTGGCTCATGAAACCACAGAACCTTTTGATGCAGTCATCTGAGCTGTAAATACTAATTGACTAATTGACATTTATAATATGTGATAAGATTGCCTTTAAAGGAATAGCTCACCAAAAAATGAACATTTGCTGAAAAATGAAATGAAATGAAAAATGAAAATGTACTCACCTCAGGTCATCCAAGATGTAGACGAGTTTGTTTCTTCATCAGAACAGATTTGGAGAAATTAAGTATTACGTCACTTGCTCACCAATGGATGTTCTGCAGTGAATGGGTGCCGTCAGAATGAGAGTCCAAACAGCTGATAAAAACATCACAATAATCCACACCACTTCATTCTATCTTAAATCTTATGAAGAATCACATTTTTTTAAACTTCAAATTCTTGCCTCTGGCTAAAATAAGAGTCCTCTATCCATATATTGCTTTCTGCAGTGAAAAAGTTGTCTCGTCTGAATCAGGAGAGAAATATGCACAGATCACCGTTAACAAGCGAAAATAGTTAATGTTGGTGGCATTTGATGTGAGGGGACGACAGTGGATGGAATTTTTTGTCCACTGGAGGAAGTGTTAGATTAGCCTATAGTTTTTTGGCCAGAAGTGATGGTTTAAAGTTTAAACGCATTAATGATGAATCACACACAGTTTTTAACTTCACAAGACGTTAATTGTTAGAATGGAGTGGTGTGGATTACTTGTGTATTACTGTGATGTTTTTATCAGCTGTTTGGACTCTCATTCTGACGGCACCCATTCACTTCAGAGACCATTGGTGAGCAATTTGTATTATGCTAAATGTCTCCAAATCTGTTCAGATGAAGACAAACTCCTCTGCATCTTGGATGGTCTAAGGGTGTTAATTTTCAGCACATTTTTTTATTTTTGGGTGAACTATTCCTTGTACCATAAAATGTAATAAAGCTCACATGTCAAGCAGTCCATATGAAAAATCTGTAGCACTGGTATCTGTCATTCATGGCTTTGATTTTAAGTCAATCATCAGTCATCAGTATCTGTTCAGGGAAATGTGCAAACAACTGGGAAAAACCTCTGCTGTAAAGAACCCAGCAAATGCCATCTGGTGGCTCCCCTTACAAAGAGCAGTAGCTGCTGTAGTACAGCGATTGTATCAGAAGGCAATACATTCATATGTGTTCATATAACATTGTGCTCCATATTTATATTAATTTACATCCAAGGATCTTCAAAGATGGTATATCATAGTACATGTCTAAAATCACCCCCAACAACATGGTAATAGCATAGTATGTTTTTATTAGTATCTTACATGTTGGATATCATTATTTGCAGTGTTTAATTGACCCAATGATGATATAATCATTAAGTCATCATGGCAACCCATCAAAATAGTTTAACCAATTTCAATGTACATTTTTAAAATACATGCTTTTTTCTTTGTTAAAAGAAAATACTGTTAAAACGTTGCTTATTTAAATGTTATTGTTAACAAGTATTGCCATAAGCCTACATATGACTATATATTTAATTAAATAAGTTGACATTTGATGTGCTCTATTTGAAAGGCTTATAAATCTGTCACATCATGGTTTGCTTTAATTTGTCTGATATAAAGGGTTTAAAGATCATTGAGATTTTGGTCACATTATGAACCAAGAGGAAAACTGTAACAGACAGCATACACACTTAATATTCAACACAGAGGAGGCTTATGTTTTTTATGTAAGTCTGTATGCGGTGAAATGTTCTACCGCATGGAGGCGCTCATGTCTTATTTTCTGCATCGAGACCAGAGAAAGTACAGCGAGAGGAGCTGTGACCTGATACAGGTGCATCTCAATAAATTAGAATGTCGTGGAAAAGTTCATTTATTTCAGTAATTCAACTCAAATTGTGAAACTCGTGTATTAAATAAATTCAATGCACACAGACTGAAGTAGTTTAAGTCTTTGGTTCTTTTAATTGTGAGGATTTTGGCTCACTGCTGATAAGAGTTTGCTTTTTCTTTTTGTGCAGTGACTTATTTCTTAGTGCACTTTGGTATTCTGGTCACTTTATATAATAATCTTAATAGAAATCTTGTAATAATAATAATAATCTTGTAGTTAATCAACTACACAACACCAAGTAACATCCATATATTAGGTTTATTTTAATATAAGATTAAAAAGAAATCAGTACAGTGTAAAACAAGTTTGATTTAAAAATTATTTAAAATAAATATTAAATGTAATAAAAAATTAAATTAAGCACATAGGCAAATGTTCATACTTAATGAATTCAACATGAATTTACCGTTCCCAACACAAACCGTACACATATAATCGAGAAAAAAAACAAAACACAGACAGATAAACTCATACAGGTTTGTGAACATGTTTGAATAAATCCAGATTATAAACTGTACATGGTACATACTCTCTGGAAATGTGTTTATGGATCAAATCTGCTTCTTAACTCAGGATTACTTGTTGATCCTCAAGTGTGAAGTTTGCGGTTCGGTCAGTTGGCACCTGGTACATTTCCACCCTCTTCCAGTCATCAAAAGCTGTGGTAATAAACCATCCAGGATATTTAACAGATTCAAAAGTGTTGTAAGCCGTGCCGGTCTCTTTCTTGAAGAATAGGAGGCTGTCATACCCGTTCGGATCACCGGCTTTAATGGTGTTCAGAGGGCCACTGACCTCCTAAAACAATTAAAAGGGCTTTAAATCCTCATTTTACAATGTGGAAAACAGTTTTTGGGGAAGGTTAATGTGTTTGTGGTGCACGAACCTTCAAGAGCAGGACGGGGGAAGAACCACCAGACTGGGTACAAGCAATGTAGAGGTTGCTGTTGGAAATTCCCAGGCACACAGGCTGGCCGTTATTTTGTGGGGCACTCGATACGTACGTTGACATACTGAATCGCACTGAAAGCAGCAGAAAATGTGTAGGGGGTAACGTCAACAGGACATTTCTGAAGTCATGCATTTACATGTGAAAGCTCGTGTTGAAGATTTACCTTTGTATTGAATGGTTTCTGCACTCAGTGTCACAGCCTTCAAATGAAGATCTTCGTTGGTTAGTTTGTTGCTCTGCACCAGAGTCTTTTTGTACTTATCACAAACGGTGCACTGCAGGGTCCTGGTCTTACAGTAAGTCGGTGTCACATTAAGCGGCTTCACGTGACGCTCTGTGGAAATAAAAAGACAAAGTGAACATCAATCAATTCATTCCTTTATAAGTCAATTAATATACCATATAATATTATAGAGGTTTGAAAAACCAGCTTGACCCCTTTGTATTGTTTAAAATCTAAATAAAATCTTGTCAAATTGACCCAAATTACATTCACCCAATTAGAACTAGGGGTGCAAAGGGGTGGAAAATGTCCAGTAAATTTCCGGAAACTTTTCAAAAATTCCAGGAATATTAAAAAAAAATCCTGGAAACTTTCCCAAATTTCTGGAACGTTTCCGAAATGTACTGGAAATTTTCCACCTTTTTGCAACCCTAATTAGAACACATCAAAAATCAGGTAATATTAGTCAAATCTAAAACCTCGTGCTGTGCTGAAAATCCTTTATCCAATTTGGTGTTCCCAGTCAAAAAATACCGGCCTTTTAAAAACTGCTTGTAAATCTCTCCTCATGCTATATTATAATCAAATTTTAGATTCAAAAGTTTGTTTTGTAAAAATTAACTGATTCATTTTCGTGAATATTTCTCAGGGTCTTGACTACTAAACATTTATAAGGCTTGTCATAATGCACATTATGCCATTAAACAGCTTATTACAGGCTTTTCAGCAAATAAATTACAAAACATAAAACAATCAAAACAACAAAAATGTAAAAGGTAAAATATGAACCCATTGTTTTGTTCTGCAATTTTTTCTTTATTCTTTATTACGCAGTTGGTTTTTTTTGTGGTCATTTTTGTGGTTTCCGTCTGCTTTTGCAATACTATGATGCAATTTAAGATATAGTTTGTAGGAAGGAATTCCCAAAAATCATCCTAATTTGCAACAGTTTTGAACTACACATGACAGATCAAATTTATGAAACTGAAAACATTACAGTTACATATATAACCCACGTGACAACTAGCCCCGGTCTCCACTGGCATCAATCTGTAGCAAAATGTACACACAGCTTGTACACTCATCTTTGAGATTTACTCGTACTTGAAAGAAATTTAAGACAGTTTCTTACCTACAACATTGTCTTGTTGAGTCTCCGTCCTCCATACAGTGTTACTGTTTGTGCTGTGAGGAGCAGTAAAGCTCTTCAGGTGCATAGGGTCACTCACTTCAGACTGATCTTGAGACATGATCCCTGAAAAGGCAGTGACTCACTCAAGCCCTACTGCAAGGAGCAGATAACAGCCCATAATATTACATTCAGGGGTCAGAGGGGTCAAAACAGCAGGGGCCGCAAGAAGTGTCCACATGAGATAGAGAAAGATGAGTCATTACTGTGTTTGTTATATTCTTATTCAGTGGGGTGCAAAATTATGTTTCAAGTTGAATACATTGCAAAATTATACCATTTGCGTAACAATTAGATTGAAAAGTTGAATGAATGACACAAATTTCTGATTAAATGTCACTAAAAATTCGAAAATAGTCGTTGTTTACAATTTTTCTAAATCCTACAGCAATTTATTTATTTTTAGGATTAAATAAGATTCGTTCATTAATTTATAATATATATTTTCGGATAAATGTATCAAAATGAATGTAAAAACAAAATTGTATGAAATACTTCTCAGAGAATCCTTTTAGAATAGATCGGATCTCTTTCTTTTCCGCTGGCCAAAGCAGTATATAATTGTTTTAAACAAAGCAAATGTTTTAGGATATTTAACACATGTTTTAGGATATTTAAATAGGCTATATTAGAATCAGAAATACGTTGTGTGTAAATAAGTGAAACAACACCTGAAAATGGCAAAAACGACACAAATTTCTGACTTAAATGTCACTAAAAATGAGAAAATAGTCGTTTACAATTTTTCAAAATCCTACAGCAATTGATTTATTTTTAGGATTAAATAAGATTCGTTCATTAATTTCCTGCGTTCTGCTCAGCCTAGCACACAGTTGAGCGCAAACGCTGAAGTGAATGCATTCAGCACGTGCACATTTCTTGTTTATGAGGTTTACAAACGACTTGCACATGTGCTGTGGTCTGCGCACAATCCACGCTAATCCAAAAATCGAGCTGAACAGAGCGGGGACATTTGTTGATTTGAAATTATTTTAAAGGTGCAGAATATAAGTGCTTGAAATGGGTACTGCAGTCCAAATTTAAAATTAAAGCTGCAAGCAGCGTTGAAAGGGCCCTCGCGCACCCGGGCTCACCGCCACCCAGTGGCTTTAGGAAAAAAGAGAAGTCAAGTCCCCTTTATTTATATCGCGCTTTTAACAATACAGATTGTGTCAAAGCAGCTTTACAGTAAACGGTAAGCAATATGCGTTTAAAGTGGTGAATATAGGAGGAATATGTCAAAGTAATTTCTAAGTGCCAAACTTCC
>NW_015505684.1:772855-774264 GCF_001515645.1 Sinocyclocheilus grahami
TTTCAAGGCATATTCCCATCCACGTGACACCATGTTTAACACCGTGAAAGGTACAACACGTCATGCGGACTAAAATTTGTACGGTACATTACATCGCTAAAAATCATTCACTGTCCTTGTCTTGTTTTCGAATAAATATATCAAAATGAATGTAAAAACAAAATTGTATAAAATACTTCTCAGAGAATCTTTTTAGAATAGATAGGATCTCTTTCTTTTCCGCTGGCCAAAGCAGTATATAATTGTTTTAAACAAATCAAATGTTTTAGGATATTTAACACATGTTTTAGGATATTTAAATAGGCTATAGTAGAATCAGAAATATGTTGTGTGTAAATAAGTGAAACAACACCTGAAAATGGCAAAAACGACACAAAATTTGCAGAAAAATTCAAAATAACTGACGTCCGGTTGGGTTTCGGGCTTTGTACTGGGGGGAATATTTTGTAGGTATTGGTGTGTTAGCCTACATGTGTCTACCGAATTTCGTACATGTATGTGAAACATAGCTCGAGGGGCACGTCGTTGAAATTTTATAGGTGGCGCTATTGAGCCATTTTGCCACACCCGCTTCTGAAACCCATATCAGATGTAAATTTTCGCCACTTCTGGAGCGTGTGCAAAATTTCATGAGTTTTCAAGCATGTGTAGGCCCTCAAAAATGCGATTCATTTTGGATTAGATGAAGAAGAAACTGGGCAATTCCAATAGGGTCACCGGTGCTTGGGCCCTACATATCGGAGAGAGTTGTTTCTCACGCCTCTTCGCTCACGCAGGTTGCCAGATTGAGGACACACAACAGGAACAAGCGCAATTTACAACGGAAGGCGATTTATCCACATTTTAATATGTCTCTGGTCATAGAAGTTTTCAGATGGATGCATAAATTCAGCTAACAAAACATGATTTAAAAAAAAAAGTTTAATGTTCAAGATCCATTGAAAAGTAACATTTTACTGAAGATTATCAATAAAGTGATATCAAAGAGCACAAACAAAACAAAAAAAATTAACCAATGCTTCAAGCATAAATGAACTGCATTTATGTGTAGGATGAACGTAAATGATCTATTAACTGTATAATTAATTAGTGTTCTGCTAATTGTGTTATTTTGGTGTCTCCATTTAGTGCCTTAAAATTTATAAATGCAATTTATTTATGCTGATAAGAGTTTGCTTTTTCTTTTTGTGCAGTGACTTATTTCTTAGTGCACTTTGGTATTCTGGTCACTTTATATAATAATCTTAATAGAAATCTTGTAATAATAATCTTGTAGTTAATCAACTACACAACACCAAGTAACATCCATATATTAGGTTTATTTTAATATAAGATTTTAAAAAAATCAGTACAGTGTAAAACAAGTTTGATTTAAAAAATAATTTAAAATAAATATTAAATATAATAAA
>NW_015505684.1:777660-777959 GCF_001515645.1 Sinocyclocheilus grahami
ATAATATTACATTCAGGGGTCAGAGGGGTCAAAACAGCAGGGGCCACAAGAAGTGTCCACATGAGATAGAGAAAGATGAGTCATTACTGTGTTTGTTATATTCTTATTCAGTGGGGTGCAAAATTATGTTTCAAGTTGAATACATTGCAAAATTATACCATTTGCGTAACAATTAGAGTGAAAAGTTGAATGAATGACACAAATTTCTGATTAAATGTCACTAAAAATTCGAAAATAGTCGTTGTTTACAATTGTTCAAAATCCTACAGCAATTTATTTATTTTTAGGATTAAATAAGA
>NW_015505685.1:0-5237 GCF_001515645.1 Sinocyclocheilus grahami
CTCTGAGGCGATCATGAATTTGTGTACAGTTTATGGAGCTAATCGTTATTGCCCCGCTAAAAATGACCTAGTGACGCCCATTCGTCTTACGTCCATTTCAGAGAACCAGGACAAATATTTAAATCGATCACTCAGGCATTTAAGTGGCACCGAAATGATAGGTACCCAACCCTAGTCCTCAAGAGCCTTTGGTAATTTGGTCTTGTCTGTTCATGTTTATTTGACTCTCAAAAGCCGACAACCAGACACATGCAGTTTATGAATTGCCAAAGACAATGGCTTCATCTAAAAATCTCCTTTACTGTTCAATTGAAGAAAAAAAAGTGAACTACATCTTGGATGGCCTGAGGGTGAGTCAATTAACAGCAAATTGTCCTTTTTGGGTGAACTATCCCTTTAAGCCTGCATGTTTAGTCTGTATGACAAATGTTATAAATGCAGATTGTTATTAAATAAAGGCTATTATGTGTTGTAATGTGTGTGTGTGTGTGTGTTTAGTGATAGATAGACACCAGTTGATATACAATGTGACTGTGTTAGCATTCGTTAGTGGTTAGCTTGTCGTTCGTGTTTCCATTGCTGTTTTCTTTTTTTCTCTCGCTCTGTTTCTTTTCTCTCTCGCTCCGTTTTTTCACGAGTTCATCAAACAACAGTGGTAAGTCAGAATCATTCTTCAATCACGGTGAGTAATGGCTTCTTCTTCTGCTATTGTTGTTTGCACCACTTGCCACATGTATAGTTTAGCTCTCTCTGTCGGCGACGAAGGATTCACATGTGATAAATGCAGGGAAATAGTTAGGCTGAAAGAGAAGGTTTCAGAATTAGAGACACGCATCAAAACTTTAATTGAGGATAGTAAGAATGTGAGGGCTCTAGATACGGCTTTGTATGCGACTAGCTCAGGGAGCACTGTACATTGTTCGGTTTCGGTTCGATTTCGCCAGTCGGAGATCACTAAAAGTAACATTAAAGAGGTGTGTGAACTTGCAAGTACGATGTCAGACACTGTAATATGCTCTGATCCCCTCCCTGCTTACCGTGGTGATGAGATACATAGCAGACTGTCTTCACTCAATGGCTGGATGTCTAAGTGGTGCCCGCAAAATAACATATGTTTCATAGACAATTGGACGAGTTTTTGGGGCAGACCTGACCTGTTGAAAAGAGATGGTCTTCATCCCTCCTGGGGTGGTGCTGCTCTTCTCTCTAGAAATATGGCACATAGTCTTATAGTTTGTACTTGACTAACTGGGGCCCAGGTCAGGAAGTAGACAGACTGGCTAAACCGATTGTCTGCTAGCTGCCTCATGTCCCAGAAATCAGTTAATTCTCAGCACATAGTGACTTTCACCTAGATGTCACACTATAGAGACTGTGTCTGTTCCCCGAACTAGAAAATACAAAAAAAACGTCCAAACATTTAAGAGTAACAATTTAATTGATGTTCAACAAATAAAAAACAGATGTAATATGGATAAACAAATGATAAAGCTTGCCTTATTGAATATCACTTTTTGTAAATGATATGATCACTGATCATAACCTAGATTTGCTCTGTTTGACCGAAACCTGTCTAAAACCTGATGATTACATTATTTTAAATGAGTATACCCCCCAAGATTACTGTTATAAACATGAGCCACGTCCAAAAGGTAAAGGGGGAGGTCACCTAGATGTCACACTATAGAGACTGTGTCTGTTCCCCGAACTAGAAAATACAAAAAAAACGTCCAAACATTTAAGAGTAACAATTTAATTGATGTTCAACAAATAAAAAACAGATGTAATATGGATAAACAAATGATAAAGCTTGCCTTATTGAATATCACTTTTTGTAAATGATATGATCACTGATCATAACCTAGATGTGCTCTGTTTGACAGAAACCTGGCTAAAACCTGATGATTACATTATTTTAAACGAGTCTACCCCCCCCCCAAGATTACTGTTATAAACATGAGCCACGTCCAAAAGGTAAAGGGGGAGGTTTTGCTACAATTTATAGCAATATTTTCAGTATCAGAGGGCGGGCTTCAAGTATAACTTGTTTGAAGTAATGGTGCTTCATATAACATTATCCAGAGAAACAAGTGTTAATGATAAATCCCCTGTGATGTCTGTACTGGCTACTGTATACAGGCCACCAGGGCACCATACAGACTTTATTAAAGAATTTGCTGATTTTATATCCGAGTTAGTGTTTGCTGAGTTAGTTTTAATTGTTGGTAATTTTAATATCCATGTTGATAATGAAAAAGATGCATTGGGATCAGCATTCATAGACATTCTGAAGTCTATTGGGGTTAGACAACATGCGTCAGGACCTACTCATTGTAGAAATCATACTCTAGATTTAATACTGTCCCATGGAATTGATGTCGATGGTGTTGAAATTATGCAGCCAAGCGATGATATCTCAGATCATTATCTAGTCTTGTGATCTCACGCGCGTATACGTCACTCATTGTTTGAACAGTCATTGTAGGTATGACGGCTAATCAAAATGGAACTTACTTGCGCTTATTCGGATTGTTCAAACCGACTTAAAACTAAAAGATTACATTCTCTGGTGCAAACTCATTCGGGAGTGGTGACTTTCCATGTATTCCCAACTTCTGAGCCTGCTCGCCTGAAGTTATGGTTGATTGCTCTTCACCTGGATATCAACACACCCATTAACGTAAACTACGCCAGAGCGCGTACACACCTCACGCACCGGATGCCGTGCGCACGCCCAAAGACAGTTGGACATAGTGGTGTATTAGAGGTAAAAAATTATATAAATACTGTTCGGTTTCTGGCACAAACTGATCGTTTCGTGTCTTAGGACATCAATGTGTCGTCACGAGCTGCAGGGATTTGGATTTGTCTGTGCATGTTTTTTTTACTCTCATAGATTTTGTTACCATTGTCATGCATTATACGACTGATAGACTGCAACGGTTAAAGTTAAAAATCATCATATGTGTTCTACTGAAGAAACAAAGCCACCTACATCTTGGATGCCCTGGGGGTAAGCAGATAAACATCAAATGTTCATTTTTGGGTGAACTATCCCTTTAAGGAAGATTAAGGAAAACAGTCTGACACCGTGGTATAATGAGCACACTCGCACCCTAAAGAGAGCAGCCCGGAAAATGGAGCGCAGCTGGAGGAATACAAATCTAGAGGTATTTCGTATTGCTTGGCGGGAAAGTACCCTATCCTACAGAAAATAATTAAAAACTGCTCGATCTGATTACTTTTCGTCTCTTTTAGAAGAAAACAGACATAGCCCCAGGTATTTATTCAATACAGTGGCTAAATTAACGAAAAATAAAGCATCAACAAATGTTGACATTTCCCAACAGCACAGCAGTAATGACTTTATGAACTACTTTACTTCCAAGATCGATACTTTTAGAGATAAAATTGTAACCATGCAGCCGTCAGCTAAAGTAACGCATCAGATAGTGTGCTATAGATCAATTCCACTCATTCTTTACTTACTTGATGGTCACCAGTGCAGGTGATTCTGTTGCGAGCTGTGTTGAGACAGCATAGACTGCAAGGTGAGTGTCGTCTGTGATTTCTGATCGGCAGACGCTTTCTCTGGGCACTGGTAGAATAGAAGTGATGGCAATGGTTCCATTGGGTCTCGTGAACGTTACTGTGTCATCATATTCATCTGACAGTAGTCTTGTCTCGTCTCCAGGACAGCCACTAGTCCTTGTTCTGACTCGGGGTCGGCGAATTCTTTAATGAGGGCCTCACGGAGGAGGTGGTATTCAGCCTTTGTGTGAGCAGGCTGTCTGTCCAAGAAACTGCGTACGTCAGGGCTGGCTGTTGTTCGGAGCAAATAGAGTCTATCTTTGTCCGTGACATTGAGCCTCATTTCCAGGTGGAAATCGACGTCTTGCAGATAAGCTTGGACATCCTGGCTACCTGGCACACTTGGGGTGAATTTGCCAATGTTTCTGGCGAGCTTGTCGAGGTCTTTGAGGTCCAAGCCATGCGATGCTCTGTGGTGTTTAGGTCGGGTACCAGCATGGGAGTCTCGTTCTCTGTTGGACGAGGGTGTGTTCCACTCTTTGTGTGGCGGCTTGGCATGGTCTTGATGTTGGGCGCCCTCTAGAGCCAGACCTTGACTTTGAGTGTTGAAGTCAAGAACTGTTGGGGTTTTGGCGCCCTTTTCTGAGGCCATTTTCTGTTTGCCGTAGGCTTTCTGTGCCAAGTCACGCAACTGTTGAGCCTTCATTGTCCGAGGACATGCGAGAACGCCCAGATGGTGGCTTACTCCGGGATGGAGGTTTCTCAGGAAGAGAGTTTTGAAGTTTAGATCCTCTTCCATGTTCGGTTCGTTGCGAGTTCCGAAGTATGCTCGTCTGAGTCGGCTGTAGTAGGCTTGAGGAGATTCCTGACGTCCTTGTCTCGTCTCCAGGGCAGCCACTAGTCCTTGTTCTGACTCAGGGTCGGCGAATTCTTTAATGAGGGCCTCTCGGAGGAGGTGGTAGTCAGCCTTTGTGTGAGCAGGTTGCCTGTCCAGGAAACTGCGTACGTCAGGGCTGGCGGTTGTTCGGAGCAAATAGAGTCTGTCTTTGTCCGTGACATTGAGCCTCATTTCCAGGTGGAAATCGATGTCTTGCAGATAAGCTTGGACATCCTGGCTACCTGGCACACTTGGGGTGAATTTGCCAATGTTTCTGGCAAGCTTGTCGAGATCTTTGAGGTCCAAGCCATGCGATGATCTGTGACTGGCTGGAGCAAGTTCTTTTAGCTTTGTCGTGAGGTAAGGTTCTTCAGAGGGAGTCGGTGAATGTTTCAGCACTGTCCCCTCCCCCTTTTGCTCACGTGTCAGTCGAGGGACGGGTGACCCGGTCCTGCTAGGCAGGGGTGAGACTGGTGCTCGTCGGGTCCTTGTAGGCTCAGGGCGCAGCTCGTAGGCATGTCTGAGTTCCTCTCTGATGCTGTCGGACTTCTCTTTAATGTAGTCCAGCTGTAGTGTTAGGCGACTGATCTCGTGTCTTGACTCATCCAGGTGAGTTTCAAAGGCTTTAATTTGGCCGTTCTTGTCTCTGAAGTCGGCCTTTGCCTTTTCCAGGAGCTGTTCGGCATATTGTAGCTTGCTGGAGAGATCAGCGTGGTCAGCCTTGCCTCGTTCCATTTCTTGGATAGCGGCTGCTAGGGTCTCTTTTAGCCTAGTGATCTCCTCTTCGGCGCCTTGTTCCACTTCATCATGCCCTTCCTGTCGTTCCTGA
>NW_015505685.1:5476-5755 GCF_001515645.1 Sinocyclocheilus grahami
TGCAAAACTCTTCCCGCACTGATCACATGTGTGTGGTTTATCTCCAGTATGAACTCTCATGTGAACATCAAAATTATATTTGCTTGTCAAACTCTTTCCACACTGAAAGCAGGTGAAAGATTTCTTGGCTCTTATTTTCTTTAAATCTTTCTTTTTGGTTTGAGAGCAACTCAAGGGTTTTTCTCCAGTTTTGACATGATTTTTCTCCTCAACTTCACTCAATTCTTCACTCTCCTTGTTTTTTTCAATCATCTCTGAAATAAAAGAATGTTTTATTTT
>NW_015505685.1:5877-10134 GCF_001515645.1 Sinocyclocheilus grahami
GCATGCAGTATGAAAATAAACAAGCTGAAAACACTCTAAATGAAAAACTTTGTGCTTTTCTATAGTATTAAGCCTCAAATCCTCAAATGACATCGGATTGGTTTCTTCTTTAAATTATAAAAAAGTAAAAATATGAATGGTATTACAATGTTATACTAAAACTTAAATTAAAACAATGGAAAAAACCCTTAAAGGGGTAATATGATGCGATTTAAATTTTTCCTTTCTCTTTGGAGTGTTACAAGCTCTTGGTGCATAAAGAAGATCTGTAAAGTTGCAAAGACTAAAGTCTCAAATCCAAAGAGATATTCTTTATAAAAGTTAAGAGTCAGCCACACCTACTTAAAACCCAATGTATTAAATGAATTAAATAACTGAAATAGGCCAGTTGCAAATTAAATTAGAATTTCGGGTTAGAAATGGTATCTCCTGGTCAAAATTGAATGATGTTATCATTAAAATTGATGAGAGTAATTAAAATTACTATTAATCAATTTATATCTTGAAGCGGGATGACTCGAACCCTAATGCTAACCGTGAAATTAGAATTTTATTGCCTTATTGCTGGTTAAGGATAACATTTTTTTTTATGATGTTTGTTATTAAAATTAGCAACGCAATGGTGGCTGACTGATCAGCAAATAACGTGGCAATATAAAACACCGGACCCGTAATTATTTATTAAATGAAATTAAAATTCCAAATATGTAATTAATTATACAATCAACCGTATTAGTAACTTGTTATCCTTAAAGATTAAACGTTTAATGTTGTTGTCTTTTAATTATAATAGCGCCCACAATTAGATTTCATCAGTAAACATTGTTGCCATGTGGTAGCAGGAACTGAAATTAATTTGACATAGAATTAAAATTTCACATCTGTAATTAATTTATGAACTGAAATGTAAATTCCAAATTTGTAATTAATTTAGGAAATGGAATGTAAATTCCAAATTTGTAATTAATTTAGGAAATGGAATGTAAATTCCAAATTTGTAATTAATTTAGGAAATGGAATGTAAATTCCAAATTTGTAATTAATTATTAAATGTACTTCACAATTTCAAATCCTTACGTATAGCAAATTGATATTTACCGATGTCCATAAGATTATAAGGCCGTTATAGCTGAATTAAACAACGTAGCATTCCAGTAATGGGGCTGAGGACCAGAATAACATCTTAAAACAAAGACAACAACAGCTTTTAAGCCAGGCAAACCTTCAATAACGTGATTAAAACTCAACTACGATTGTGTTCACAAAGTTATTACGTTCGTGTTTGGGAGTGTTCCTTCTGACTGAGAGGAGAAAAGGATAGGGAGATAGAATGAAATCAGTATGAAAGCGAAAGAATTTTCGAAAGAAATTCAACACTGCACAACGCTTTGCCTCTGACCACCAATGCTACATGTTAACCACTAGCCTTCAATGCTATTAGCTTAGCTTGGCTCTCTGTTTACAAACAGCTCAAAATGGCGCTGGAAGTTCCTTCCGGAAACTCGGTTACTATGGTTACTGTCCTGTCACACACAGTTTACCGGTTATACACACGCTGCGTCTTTCACGTGGGAATGATGGCGCATTCCACACTGAAAAACCAGAAAACACTATTTAGAATTTTATCTTACAGTGCTGCGTAACGCTCACTCGTTATAGTGAGATAAATTAAATGTACAGTTTTTACTGCCCTTAATACAATAACTGTCGTTGATACCTCAGCGGACATCACAACCATTTCAGACAAAACACACGTGGATTTAACCACGATTTCATTTTATCCAGTTTTCATACTTCTCCCAAAGTAAATATCGTCCGGACACTCCTCCTGAGCACCGCGTTTCAAGTCTACTAGTTTCTAGTAAATTAAATGGCCAGAGCATTAATTAGCTAGTTTAATGGTCTGAAGCCGGGAGATTTATTTATCATAGACTCATTTGAAAGTGGAACACGCACCAACAAACGAACTATGAAGGCCTTTTTAAAAGACAGAAGAACAAGGGACACGCTTGCTTCTCTGTTCGTGCGCTCTTAAAGCGACTTAAAGAAAACGTTTTTCTGCAGTTCAGTTCTTTTTAAAGAACAACTCGAGTTTTATATTCCAACAGCACGTCTTCCGTGCTAACATACATAATCTAATACACAACCAAAATCAGTTTCTTTTGTCTATTTTTCCGGATAAAAATTAGCCAAAATTCATAATATTTATCTTGGGTCATTAATTTTTCAGTCAATTATGCCAGCTTTCTATTCTCCACCATATGTAATGACTTGTATCATTTATTTATTCATTATTAATTTGTAATTAGAGGGAATTAATGATTATTACTTTATTCATTTTGCTAGAACTCGGGTCTGAATGTCCCAAATCCACCTGATCCAACCATTCCAAATTTGTTAGTTTTACTTCAAATCAAGGTCGTCCAGCGAGCCAGTGATTTTTGGTATCTTTTAACAAATTTAATATGTGTTTCCTTGGCCACAGTCCACACAATCAAGATTAGTTGTACGTTCTTAATAGAGGCAATTATTATAAGTACGCTACGAGATAAGTAGCAAGCAAGGATCGTTTTGGCATAGTTTAACCTTGAAATTATATGAACCAAGACATTCTTTTTTTTATAAATGAAACATGAATTTTATTGGCTAATCTAGATTACATAAAACCTAACTAAAACATACACACACATACATACAAAAGTTCAAGGAAATTAGTTGACGGAGTTGAATTAAGTTTTCAAAGTCCTAACTCGTTTATACGAGTGGTTTTAAATTCAGCCTAGGAGAACACCAAGCAGAGAATCGGTCTTAATTTTACTGCTTAACTTAATTCTACACCAGGTCAGCTGAGTGGAAGATTTTGTTCGTTACTTGCGTTCTTTGGCTTGACAGCTGAAAGCAGAGGTGATTCAGTCGCTGTATCGGACTTCTTGGATGTCTGTTGAGGGGAATTCCTTCGCTGATTGGCTGTTGCTTTGACGTCGGAATGACGTATGGGTGACGTCCTTTTGGGGAACCCCTCTGGGAGTAGTTGGTTCTTTGATGACACAGAGGCTGGAGCAGTCCTGCTAAAAGTCTGAGTTTGAAAGAATTTCAAGTTCTCTGAAGATCGCGAAGTTCTTAGATGGTCTTGCTACTGCGGTGGTATGGCATGGCGCTTGTTCGCGCTCACCAAGGTGCAAGCCAAAACGTCTTGATCGGGTAAAACAAGCAAGCAAGCAACGAATCTGTGTTGCAGTGGGGTTTTGATTTGCGGCGTAAGTCCATCCCACTGGTCGCTGTTCCAATCAGATGGTGGCTGCGGGGTCTGGCCACGCCCTGTGTGGTTTGTTGTTTGGGAGAGTATTTCTGCAAGTTTTAAAGAACTTCTTATAAAACTATCATCACCAAAGGAAAATAATGCTGAATATCAATTATTCATTTACACCAATGTTCGGCGAATAAGACAAGCTCTCATCCAAGCTTAAACAGCAGGTAGTTTGCATACACAGTAATCATAATCACTAAATGAAAAGTTATAAAGCAACGATTAAGATATCGTGGTTTCAATAACACATCACACATATTTACGACATAAAACATATTATTTGTGAATATCGTTGCTCCAATGCTTTCAGTGATTTTTAATGATTGTCTTCTGAATTGTCTGTGTACATTCTGTTTCTTTCTAATTCAAAGGAAGTAAGAGTTTTGGTCATGCGGGAAGCTGGTGGTCGAAAGTCATGGGATAGTCATGTGGCGTCACGCTGTACATCCTGTGCTGGCCTGAGGGCGTCATTTAGTCATTTTCCTGTTCTAGAGATAACGGGTCCATACATCCATGAGAACGAGGCATCCATATGTCGTGAAAGGCTTTTCAGCTCTGGTACAAAAGGTCTCTGTGGTATCTCTTGATTAGATTAATTCAAAACCTCATGATGGTGATCCAGTGGCATCTCCGTGTCCTGTATATGAAATCCCTACATCGCGATTAGAAATTTGATTAATTGTGCAGCCCTACTGTCAGCATTATTAATGAAGATTTTTATATATATATATGTCCCTGAAACTTTCCATGAATGTGGTACATTGATCTTAAATTTATTATTTTTTAAAACATTATAAATCAAAAATCCAATGTTTCTATAAGGATAACTATCAGATGTTTGATCAACTACACAATTATCTAACATGCATATTATTGAAAAAAGAACCCCATTACAACAAATCTTCAACTGTTTGAAGCTTTATAACGTTCTGCATTCTGCATACCCGGGC
>NW_015505685.1:10144-28374 GCF_001515645.1 Sinocyclocheilus grahami
ATAATGTTTACTTTGATTGTCATGGGCCACAAAAGGCGTTTTCTCGGACATGATGTGACTAACATTCGAACTATAAAATACACCAAAAACACAACATAATTATGAAATGAAACAATTTTATTAGTGTGCTGTAATCCAAATCTTCCGAATCCATAGGACTGCGAGGAACAGACCCAAATCCAAGCCTTTATTCGGCGATCTTCTTCTCCATCCCGAGCAGCGAGTCCAGTGACCGTGAGCAGCAAAGCCCGCGTTAACTGATGCGTAGGGATGGGCGTATCGATCCAAAGTATCGATATATCGATACTGACGCGAGTATCGAAAGTATCGATACTCAAACAAAAAATATCGATACTAAGGTGTGTTTTATTTACCAGTGGTTTTGTTAATTTAACAAAAATATAATGCGTACAATATGCATCGAATTGGACGAATAACCTTTGTTAGCGAGTAATTGTGTAGGATAGAACTATTTTCCTGCTCATCTGAACACACGCAAATGTTGCAAGACAGAACCAACGAATCACAGAGAGCGTTCACTCACTGCTGACAGTGCATTCAAACAGGGCTGCTTTTCCCAAAAGTATCATAAGAAAGCATTAAAGCTTTTGGTAACGGCAGCCCTGAACAATGCTTATCAGAGGACAGAAGGACAGAGTTATTTCACAATAAACAAACTGAAATTGTAGCCTACATAGTTTGTGCAATTACAGTTATTTAAATTGAACGTTGAAATATATAAGGCATATTGAATGTTAAAATGCATTTTAAACAAAGTTAAGTGCTTATTATTACCCATTTTACTCTTAGTAATTTAATAATTTAATACATTTCATCATTTAAAAGTTTAGTGCAGAAGTATCGAATCGGTATCGATATCGACGATACTGCCTTGAAAAATATCGGTATCGTATCGAAAACAAAATAAGTGGTATCGCCCATCCCTAGGACTGCGGGTGCAACGCATCGTCATTTGGATTACTTTTAGTGCTGCTTTTGACATTTTTGCAATAAACAAATTATTGTAACGTTAATTGCATTTATCTGTCTGTCATGTTTTTTATACTGTACAGAAATGTTTAGGCTTATAGGTAGGAGTGTAATTAGCGACTATAAATATATTTTAATGCTATATTGTTACTAAAAGTTTTATTTTCCTGCGTATTTCGGTCATTTGCGTTTTATATCCTTTATATATCGCTATAAAATGGGTAGGTTAAGGTTTGGGGGTAGGTTAAGGGGTCTAAAAATCGAAATTGCTTATTGATAAAATGATAAAAATGCATTGATATGAATATCTAAATGATATAAAATACGTAAATATTTTTAAATTTTTTAGCTAAAAATACGTAACGATTTGTACGTTTTAAACGTTGAAATACATCTAAATTGTATGTTTTAGCATGATTAAAAACGTACAAAAGTGTACGTTTTGTGCTTGTAAATGTTACGTATTAATACCTACGTATAAACATGAGACCAGGCTGGAATATATAGCCATACATGGTCCATATTGCAGTATATTGAAAAATATAAGCACTATTGTCACAGTTATGGTCTGTTTGTTGTTTTTTACTCTCTCTGTGCCCATATTAGGTCATGTTCCTGTTCTCATTTTCTCATTACTAGCTGATCCTCATCAGCTGTTTGCCTCTCCTTATGTGCCCTATTTATAGTCTCCTGTCTGTTCAGTTTGCTGTTGGTTATTGTTTAGTGCCACATGTGTTTGTTTAACCTGGAGTATTTACCTTTCGTGTATCGTGTGGATTCTAATTAAAAGCATTTATGGATTACCATCGCCTTCCTTGGATCAACCGTTACAACTATAGTTTCCCATATATGGAAATGTATTTAATATATTGTGTTATATTTCCAAGCATATATTTTCATAAGGCTTCATGCATAGTTTTTTCCCCCCTAAAAATCATACGTTTGTGTACAGATCAAATTGTACGAGTTTATATGAAGTCACGTTTTCTCATAAAATCATTTTGGTATTTCCACCATACACACATTGTTGAAGGCCATTTTCAGAAAAACTGATAAGATGGAGCTGAGTCATAAAAGTATGTTGTTAGTTGATACAGTTCAAATATTGCTACATCAACTTACCTTTTATGTCATGCTTTTGATAGAAATCTTGACATATGTTTAAGATATGATTTATCAAAACTGATTCTAGAATGTTTATGGGATTTTATGCACTAAAGGAATGGTTAGTTGTTTGTTATATCTATTATATTTGTATACATATTTTAAAATATTTGTATAAAATAAGAGCTTTGGTGACAACTGATCTTTTTTTTTTATTCAGTTGAAATTTACCTAAAAGTGTTAAAAGTTTTAAAATAGCACAACTGTTTTCCTCATTACTGTAATAAAAAGAAATGTTTATTTTGCACCAATTCTGCATATTACAATATTTTTTGAATGATTATATTACTCTGAAGACTGGAGTAATGGTTGCTGAAAATCCAGCTTTGCCATCACAGGTATACATTACATTTTCAAATAACAATATTCACAACATCAAATAAATGCAGCCATGGTGAGCACAAGAGACTTTCAAAAACATTAAACATCTTAAATCTTAATGACCCAAACTGTATACTACTAAGATAATTTTAACATTTCAAGTTGTATTAAAAAAAAAAGTCACAATGAGCTTACATAAATTCTGTACATTGTTGTTCATTGTTGGTTCATTATACCTAATGCATTAACTAATGCTGGCAAATTATTATAAACTGTTACCACATTTTCAAATAAATTAAAAGTGCTATGAGACCTAATCCTGTTATAAGCTAAAATCTGACCTGACCATCATTGAAAAGCCACCCTCTAGACTCCAGTGGCCTGCTATTAACCTCTCTGATAGCTAGTGGTGAGATTATGACAAATGGAAACTACTGGAAACTGACAGATTCTAAGTAATTAGATTCTCTATTGCTGTCATCATTGCAGAAACGCTGCCAGATCCACTCATGGTTCAAACTATGAATATGTTCAGGGTATTTGTTGAGTGTGAAGGGTTTGCTTGTGTTTAATGAAACTAAAATCGTGTTGAAGGGCAGTAGCATTTCCTCCAGGCACTGATTGTTTCTTCTAAAATGTAATAATGAAATTCAATGTAAACAAGCAAAAAGCAACAATATAGTGCTCAGTATTACAAAAGATATTGCTCCTCCTCTGAAACCTCAATACTCTTTATTGTAATGTGATTATATCAGGAAACATTAGGTACAAGTATGAAGTTTCTTAAAAAGCAGGTCATATGAGTTTTCGAAAAAAGTAACTATCCTTAATTATAAACAGTCTGCAAAGTTGTTAATCAAAAAAGTGCATGATAAATAAAGATATCGTCTCTCAAAAGAAAGAGTCGACTCTGAACCGCCTTAACGAGTCGTCATTTTTTCGAATCTTCTGCCTGTTACCTATATATGTCACAAGGTAACACATTTGCATAATCCCCGCTTGCCAGCGAAATACAAACACTCTGACCTGCCCACAAACACTTCTGCTAGTGTGTTTACATCAGGTTGAGAAGACGCTGTGTTTTCAGCCTCACTAGGCATTCTAACACAGTTCCCACACCTGCACCTCAAATAAGTAAATAATAATAATGAATGCAATAAAACTGCTGCAATATCACGTAAAGTACCACATACAAAGTTTAAACTTACCACTGAGAAATGTCCTGACCGGGTTGTGCTTGCGATGGAGTTTCCGGTTGAGCGACTGCATCGGTATCATCGATACCTAATTGATAAGGTAATATTGATGCCATTTTTGTAACCTTATAGCATCTTCGTTTACAAGTAACCTTTGAACGAATCGTTTCGAAATCATCGAAAAATGATTCTAATATTAAATGGATATTCTGATAAAATTACAATTTGGTTTAAACTTGTTGTACAATATTAGGACACAATATTAAGACACTTTAAAATACCATATTACCTGCTCATTAAATACAACTATGTAAAGTTTCTAATAAAAATTTAATTTTAATTTAAATAAATGTTATTTATTCAATTAAAATGTATTTAAATGAATTATAGAGCAACCTTGCTGAAAACCAAAGAAATCAGTATGTGGAAATGCAATCTATATAAAAATTAAGCATATCATATTCGCCAGCATTCAGCTGACAACACCTATATGCAAGTTTGTATTGTCATTCTGCAGCAGCCCAGACGATAATTAGACTTCGTCACATCATCACACTTATTATGCATGACATGTTATATATCACTGCTAGAATTGCTCATCCACAGTCACTTTATTGCTGCTCCCAAAGTGTTTATTTCTCCAAAGACAATAGACTATGATTACACCCTAAGATACTAAATAGTAAATTAATTAATTTAGACAAACTAGATTCCAATCAGATCATTGATTAAAAATGTACATAATACATACATCTATATATATCGCTGAGCCATTATGTTTTGACCACCCCCAACCTAGAGCAATGAGAGCACCTGGCAACCAAATAATGCCACAGATGCGATTCACAGAGCAGTATATATACCCCCCGAGAACCGACTTTCAGTCAGTAGAGTGCTCGGTGTCATAATGGGAAAAGCTGGCAATTAATCAGAGTTTGAAAAAGGACCAATTTTGATGGCACAGAGCCTCAGAATTTCAATTTCGAAAACGGTGCACTTCTGGGTTGTTCACATGCCACTTTAGTGAGTATGTATCAAAAGTGGTGCACGGGTGGCCAAACAATGAACCGTCGTCTAGCTGTGTGTTATAAGTCGATGCCTGAGGGGAATGGAGACTGTCGTGCATTGTTCACAGCAACCGCAGGGCCACAGTGCGACAAATCACCAACAGCTACAACAGTGGTGACCAGGACAATGGGTCACAGCACACAGTTCATCGCAGCCTTCTGCGTATGGACCTGTGTAGCCGACGACCCAGCCTGTCCCCCATGCTAACTGCATGCTGTTGCCAACAACGCATGAAATGGGCCCAAGATCATCAAGATTGCACCGTGGATGATTGGAAGACTGTGGCCTGGACTGACGAATCAAGATTCCAGGTGCATCACGTCGACGGCTTAGCATGGATACTCCGATTACCAACAGAGGCTATGGCACCTGGGTGCACTGTTGGGCAGACACAGGCCGCCAGCGGCGATGTTATGCTGTGGCCAATGTTTTCTTGGGACATTAGGCCCCATTATCCCAATAGCACAGTGCCTGACAGCTGTCAGGTATCTGAACATCGTTGTGGACCAAGTGCACCCATTCATGGCAACTGCGTTCCCTGCCGGTGATGGCCATTACCATCAGGATATTGCGCCAAGCCACACTGCCACAAAAGTGGTTTGAGGAACATGATAGTGAATTTCTGTTCATGCCTCAGGCTCCAAATTCACTCAGTCGAACATTTGTGGTTCGACTTCGAAAAGCTGGTTTGCGATACATCACCACCACCATGCAATGTATGAGAACTGGAGGACCTGCTGTTGATATTATGGTACCAGATACCCCAGGAGATCTATCTTCACCTCGTCAAATAATGCATGGCCATTTTTTGTGGGCTAAAGGAGGTTCTACAGGTTAAGTAGGTGGTCATAAAGTAATGTCTTATTTGTGTATAAACCATATACAGTACAATACTGGTATTCATGTAATATTTTCTGTAAATATAAATCTATGTATTATGTATTTTTATGTGTATATACACATATTTCAGTAATTATAATTTTTTATTAGACATCATTTATGTGTATAAATATACATTTTAAATAGATAAAATGTTACGATAATGTAAATGTAAATGTATGCATTATGTATATTATATTATGTATGTAGCTTCATAACAAAGAAATTTGCAATTAAAAAAAAGAATACAAAAAATTACATATTTTAATGTTCTTTTTTCACACTGGTATAATAAATGCACTATGACTCAGTAAATAATCAATATACTGACTAATCAGTGCAAAAAATTCTGTGTAGTTCTGTGAACACCTGAATGACAAATGTGGACCTACTAACTGTTATTTCCTTGTTTCACCCCCAATTACCTAGGAAATAAATTCCACCGCCTGAAATGAGAAAGATTGGACCATCTGCTGCCTCTGTCCCACTCTGGCTTCCACTCATCCACCATGCATTTCCACATCAGTTCCTATGGCTTCTTTAATTGTGAGGCACTCATTTTGCGTGGAGAACAGAGTTTGGAACTCAACAATACTGCACTTTAGAGTGGGCAGCCAAAAATCTCTTTGGGTTTATAGCTGACAGGAGGGTGCCATGCACAGAAGGGCCCCCTGCAGTTTGGTATCTGGTCTTGGTTTCTCACCACCATATTCTTTTACAATGAACTTATACAGGTGCATCTCAATAAATTAGAATGTCGTGGAAAAGTTAATTTATTTCAGTAATTCAACTCAAATTGTGAAACTCGTGTATTAAATAAATTCAATGCACACAGACTGAAGTAGTTTAAGTCTTTGGTTCTTTTAATTGTGATGATTTTGGCTCACATTTAACAAAAACCCACCAATTCACTATCTCAACAAATTAGAATACTTCATAAGACCAATAAAAGTCAGTCACTTGCGGCCCATGTGACTGCTCCATTCATATACCGTTCATGCTCAACGGAACAGCAAAGTTCACTCAAAAATAAAAAAACATCGATGTAGTACAGTATTGCTTCTGTCTGCAATAGCCCTACTGTGCTGTAACAAGGTGTGGTATATGGGCAACTCTGGTAACGCTGCCCTCTCATTCATTGATCTGCTAACCGTTATGCTCACGTGTCTTCTGATAATAATAGCTAAGATAAAACATTATTTGGATAATTGGTAAAAAAAAAAATCTCTTAATAGCCCTACTGTGTGTTAGACCTACCTGAAAAACTAAAAAGCAATTTATTTCATTTGTAGGCCTATCGTGATTTTTTTTTTATTTGTGCTATCATTAGTAATTTCTTTATTTGTTCTTATTTTATTATTAACTGCTTAGCCTCCTTGTCATTTTTTATTCAATTCAAAGTTTTAAATCAAGCTATCTCGTGCTACTGCAACAAAATTACCCAGCTGTAAAATCAAAAATACACTGAGTGAGCAAAACTTTGTTTAATTACCATTATAACTAGCTATCTAGCTGTTTACATATGAATAAAAGCCTACATTCAAATCTGTCATATAAATTGGTCTCTTCATTAGAAATTAGCCTACTGATTTTTTATAATATTAAAAATATCTGTATGACATTATATTCTGCAGTTCCTCCCTGTTGTACCAAATATCTATACTTTTCAAATTATCACATCGAAGTTAGAAATTCAAATATTGTGACCAAATTAATTTTGTAGGGTGCCACAAATTTGTTAAAATTTCCAAAGGGTGAAAGGTTGGGAAACACTGATTTAGAAGACGAAAACCAAACAAAGTTAAGTCTGACAAAGAGAAAGGGATGATGGCCGGCCAGCCGGGGTTTGTCTTTAATTAAATTTATGTGTGTGTACTTCTAACATGTTTGGTTGGTAAAATAAATGTTGTAAATTCAAATCAGAGCGTCTTCCGTGTCTGGAATTGATGTGTTCTTGAGTCTATAAGGTAACAATAATATAATAAGATAACCTTGTTTGAAATGGGTTTGGCTAAAAGAAAATTTTGGTTTCGTCTATACTACTAGGTACTTATAATATACTGACTGGGTTAAATAGAATTGCATTCCTAAAAAGAGACTAAAATACAATTTTAATTGACTAAAACGAGACTAAATGTCATCAGTTTTCGTCGACTAAAACTAGACTAAAATGGGCATGGATAATTCTGACTAAAACGAGACTAAATGTCATCAGTTTTCGTCGACTAAAACTAGACTAAAATGTCATCAGTTTTCGTCGACTAAAACTAGACTAAAATGCTCAGACTTTTAGTTGACTAAAACTAAAACTGTGTTTTCTAAAGTCCACAGTCAGCGCAGCAATCTACCAGGAAATTTTAGAGCACTTCATGCTTCCTTCTGCTGACAAGCTTTATGGAGATGCTGATTTCATTTCCCAGCAGGACTTGGCACCTGCCCACACTGCCAAAAGTACCAAAAGCTGGTTCAATGACCATGGTGTTACTGTGCTTGATTGGCCTGCAAACTCGCCTGACCTGAACCCCATAGAGAATCTATGGGGTATTGTCAAGAGGAAGATGAGAGACACCAGACCCAACAATGCAGATGACCTGAAGGCCGCTATCAAAGCAACCTGGGCTTCCATACCACCTCAGCAGTGCCACAGGCTGATTGCCACGCCGCACTGATGCAGTAATTCATGCAAAAGGAGGCCCAACCAAGTATTGGGGACATGTACAGTAAATTAACGTACTTTCCAGAAGGCCAACAATTCACTAAAAATGTATTTTTTATTGTTCTTATGAAGTATTCTAATTTGTTGAGATAGTGAATTGGTGGGTTTTTGTGAAATGTGAGCCAAAATCATCCCAATTAAAAGAACCAAAGACTTAAACTACTTCAGTCTGTGTGCATAGAATTTATTTAATACACGAGTTTCACAATTTGAGTTGAATTACTGAAATAAATGAACTTTTCCATGACATTCTAATTTATTGAGATGCACCTGTATATTTGGCCTCCAGAGCCAAGAACAAGACAGATGAGTGCTACAACACACATGAATAGTGTCACTACTGTCAAAGTGCTAGGTAATGTCACTGTTCACTTAAAGGTATAGTTCACCCAAAAATGAAAATGTGATGTTTATCTGCTTACCCCCAGGGCATCCAAGATGTAGGTGACTTTGTTTCTACAGTAGAACACAAACGGAGATTTTTAACTCAAACCGTTACAGTCTGTCATTCCTATAATGTCAGTGGATGGGAATCACGGCTTTGAGAGTCATAAAACATACACAAACAAATCCAAATTAAATCCTGCGGCTTGTGATGATACATTGATGTGTAAAGACACAAAACGATCGGTCTGTGCAAGAAAATGAACAGTATTTATATCGTTTTTTTACCTCTAATTTTCACCACAATGTCTGAACTGTCCTTAGTGCCTTCGCGTCTTCTTCTTCAGCCTGCACGTGAGGCATCTTCTTCTTTTTCTCAGTCACCTACATCTTGGATGCCCTGGGGGTAAGCAGATAAACATCAAATTTTCGTTTTTGGGTGAACTATCCCTTTAATAAGAGTCATCGAGCCATCAGGTGGCCTCATCAGGTCAGTACAGATTGGATTGTTGTGCTGGATAGTGCAGGAAAGCATGCCAAGTGAAAAATGTGGGAGCTTTTTTCAGATGAGAAGAGTGTGTGTACAACGAGAAGTCTGTGTCAAGGCTTCATTTGAGCATAACTGTTGAGTTAGCTCTTCTTATAGTGTCTTGTGACTGTTTTGTTCCAGCAGACCTGGAGATCTGCGTGGAGTTGGGATGTGAGACCATGTGAAGCAGCAGATTGCAGCGACTGGGATTTACTCTTTGATGAAGGTTTGAAAGAAACGTGGGGCAGGCCATTGTCAGAACTGTAGGTTAGAAAAGTATCTTACATTTAAGTGTCATGGCAGCCAGTGTGGCGTGACATTAAATATTACTGTCTGTCTGTCTGTCTGTCCGTCCATCTACCATCCTACTGCACCTACCTATTATACAATGTTGGGCTGATAAAACTGAGTATTCAAATTAGTACTATATTCATGGACATTTCCGATGTGTGATGACAGCCACTGTGATGAGAGAACAAAGATTCCCAGAGAGTCTGAATTTCTGATGCTGGTTTGCTGCTCTGTATGTGGGATGGACGGGAGAAAATGACAGAGCACCAGACGGGAAACACTGAACCACATTGATTAATTATCACATTCTCTAGAAGGTTCTGATTGCTATGGCTCTTAATGTAAGCGAATTAGCTATTGATCAACACAAGTGAGTCAGCAGGGCAGCAAAATAACTGCAAGTGGTATCTGTGCTTCTCCCGCAGGGGAGCACTGAGATCTCTCAGAGACTGTGCTTCACTCGCCATTAAATCACTTTATCCCATGCGACTTTACTGATAAGTAAGTTTTAGTCTAACTCGAAATGGCTCAAAGAACTGAAATCCTCTTGACATTTATTACAAAAAATTTTTTTTTCTGAGATTATACCTAAATAACATTGTTATTTTAAACACTGAGACATTATTAAATTAATTGAAATTTTGGCTTCATAACATCTACAAATATAATTATAATATAATTTATATATTCACTGGTGTCCCCTTTAAAAAATGGTGTGCCACCCCACCCAAGTCATAGTACCATGCATGTGTCTTTAAAGTACTGCAGTTCACTTAAATCAACAACAAGAAGCTATGGAAGCTATGGAAATTTTGCCTTAAAGTAAAAACAGGGTGAATGGTTTCTGTCACCTCTGCTGTCCCAGTTGCACCGTGAGATGTCCCGCTGCTGCCATAATACTAATGCTTCATTCCTCTCTTTATGGTTTATCTAATTTCCCTCCACCATCCTGCCATTCTAAGTCATCACTCCTGACAGAAACACACTCGAGTGTACTTCTGCATGAATGCAGTTTAGCTCATAGTACTCGCTCTGACTGACTGCCTACTTTGAACAATGTCATTTACAACTTAATTCGCTCAGACGAGCGTTCTGCCAAGAAGTTTTGGCTCAAAACAGCCGTCAAAAGAGAGGCACTGTGGAGATGTTTGTAAGTATATATAAAAAATGGAGGATTACAACACTGACTGTGAGGACAGACTCGGTGCCCTTGGCCACTCAGGAGGAAAAAGCAATCAAGTTCATCGCTCCCCAGCAGATGGGCTCAAGCCTTTACCTTGTTTATCCTTCTAGTTTATATATCCTTCTAGTTTCCTACTCATATCTCCCTTGGTGACAGCAAACCTTGCTATCCTAATCGAGAACCGGCTGAGATTTTCAAATTGTGCAGTGGAGCAAATGCCTACATCACTCAAGTTTATAAAGCCAAAGCTTAGATTCTGCTAATGAACCTGCTTTTGCTTTTAAAGGTCTTGTTGTATTCAAATGAGACACTACAAAATCTTGCTAAATGTTTTGACAAAGCGTGTAGACCACTGATTCACTGCAACTGCTCATTTTCCTCAGTTTTTCTTTGGAGTGTGAAGAGTATCTGTTGGTATTTAAGTGGTTCTTTTTGTTGTACTTGGCACTATTCTTTGTAAATTGCTGTTTGAGTTTGTATGCCACCCCAGCGGAACGTCTTTATTTCCTGTCACATGTACCCAGCTAAGTAGTTGATGCTGCTAGGTAGATTTAACCACTGCATCTAGCTTAAATACCCAATTAAATGGCTGAACGAGAACTATTTTCTTAGGCCATTTTGGTCCATTTTTCTAGAAAGATTGTATATTTTGAATCTGCTAAAACAAACAAAATTGCAAACTGATGGCCTCAAAGCTAATGTACGAAAAACATGTTAAAAAGGAGTAAAAAATTATGTATTTCTTGATTACATTTCATAAAAATATATTTCATATATTTTATACAGTATATCTATTTAACGATGCCTACCACAATGACCCATAATACATAAACACAAAACTGTATAAAAATGTTTTTTTTTTTTATTATAAATAATAATATATAATTGCATTTTATCTATTTTTCTGACTACTATTTCATATTTCAGGTCTTACAGAGCTAATAAATGTACTAAAAAGCCACACAAATCCAATTTTTATTATACAAATAAATCATTAATCGTTCATTTTCAGTTTGCCCCCACATCCAAGCATTGTGCAAGAGTGTATTTCTACAGAAAACAGGTTGGTGGTCTAACTAGAGGCAGCATGTGAGATGTCCATCTTAATTGATTTCCTGATACAGTGTCATGGTCCCTTCACCTGAATATTGACAGGCTGATGGCAGGATAATGACCTCAAGCATGTCTGTCAGCTAGATGCTTTCTAAGAGCTCGTTGTGGCGACATGTTGAGGATCACCATCCTATTCATTATTTACAAAGATTAGCCCTAATATAAACCCCTCCCTGCAATACTAAATAATTTTCTTCATCATATGTAGATGGAAAAAACATGGGACTTTCTGCTTTTGCTGAACTAGATTGAATTGCTTCTTTGGTTTGGAAAAAGGAAAAATGGTTTTCCTCTTAAACCTGGGAAACCAGATCATCACTTACTCATGAGTGAGCTGTTATACAATATCAATCTCCTCTTCGAGGAGAGCCGACATGTTCGCAGTGAGCTCAGAGAGCAGCTTTGCATTTTCATTCAATATCATTTGCTGCTCGATATTCCAATCATGCAGGCCTCTGTGTTTTGCTGTATTGGAATGCAAAGTAAAACCCTCCTTAATCTACAGTGGGATTAAATGCTCTCTTTGCATAGCTAAACAGCAAAATCCTTTGAAATTGACACTCGTTAAAGACTGCTGGCTTGAAAAATCAATAGCAACATCAAAGACGACAGTTATCCATTCAGCAATTTGAAACAGAAAGTTCAACACTGCACTCCTCACTTCTTCTCATAGGGTTTGAACTGCAAGTAGCTATTGACAAGGATTTCTATGAGCTGCCAGAACATGCTCTTTTAAATCCCCTCAGATGCTTTAGGATGAATCACCAGCGGGTCTTTATTAGAGATTATTAGAGAAACCCCTCTTGGCGGAATTTGGTAAAATCCAGAAGAACTCAATCTTGTTGACCAGAATTGTTGTTTGCTGACAAATTTTATTGAACACTTCTGGTCTGAGACTTGCGATATACCAGGGGTTCCCAATCCTGCTGCTGGAGGGCCAATGTCCAATGAACCACCTAATCAAAGACTTTAGGATTACTAGAGACTTCAAGGCAAGTATGTTGGGGCAGGTTGGAGCTACTCTGCAGGTCATTGACCTCCTTTATAGTGTTCAAAAGTTTGGGGTCAAATGAAGTTTTTTTTTTTTTTTTTACTTCTCTATTAAATAACACCGAAAAATGGACCAAATCATCACATTAGAATTATTTCTGAGAGATGATGTGACACTGAGTGACTGATGAAATTCAGCTATCATAGGTATAAATTACTGTATAAAAAATATATTTTTTAAAATTGTAATATTATTTCACAGTAAAATACACAATAAATACCCAAACTTTTGAACGGTAGTATACAAACAATACAAATTTTTAGATTTTGAAATAGGTGTTTTTCTGGTTTACATAGTTTTTTGGGGGGTAAATTTTGTGATATCATAATAACAACAAAAAGGTATGGCAAAATAAGGTATGGCAGCACATTCCATGGGTGCGAGGGGTCAATCGCCTAGGGTATGGAAATGAACAACGGAGGCGGCAATGGTACGGCGATGGCCATACTCTGCCACATGGAAACGCCTGTGAAGAAACCTGTCTGTGAAGTTTATCTCAAAATACACCACATATAATTTATTATACCATGCTGTAAACGGGAGTTCAGAAACAGTGATATACAGTAGAATAACTCCCTTTGGAGTGGGCTTTGTGCTTTGTAACTTTGCAGATTTTTTCATATTCAAACAGCAGCATTATGTATTAAAATAAGTTGAAAAATGTGAAAAAGCATAATAGGACCCCTTTAATAAAAGAGGCACAATGGCTAAAGCTTCTGTTCCTATTTCTGACAAATTTTCAATGAATTGACAGTTCTGTTCTCTTGATCAAATGGGACTCAAGTACTGCTTTATTAGCTAGTTGTCTTAGTGATGTTCATGTAAATTAAATTCCCAATTTGGATGGAAAGGAAGAGTAAAACCTGCATTATTATCCCTGTGTTCCTTTTCTTGTGAGATAATGATGCAAACTGCTTCTTTTTCTGTTCTGCCCCTGTTCTGGTCCTCAGAAAAAGCATGTTGACAGTTTGCATTCATTCTTATTGCAAGCAAAAGATGGTTTACTTCTTGCTTGCCAACTGAGTCAAATGATTGCCTGGTGAAATAGCAATGCAGTGCTATACTTACACAGGCTGCTGAATCACCCCTGTGATTTAATGATTCTGGGCTTCTAAAGAAAAGGAGCAAGAGGCACTTCTCCATGCCCAGGTACCATGCAATATTCCAGTTATCTTTATGAGCATGTAAAGCTTTACACTTCACATTCCCATTAACAATCTTTGTATCTCTGCACCTGTAACAAGATCTCTTATCTCTCTGGAGTAACAATCTCTAAACTACTTAGTTTAAGCTTAACCCCTTTTCTTAAAATAATGAGGAAATTGGACAAATAAATGCAAATGTTGCAACACAGTCATCACCTTCTTGTGTAGAGAAACTGTCAAAGTAGAAAATAACAGAATTTTGCAAGTAGCGCCGTCCCTATGGAAAAATTAAAACAACAGAGCAGTGTGGTATGGATAATCTAAGGTTTGACATTTTAATATGCTTATTATGGCTTGATTAGAGGTTTATGGGCTGAGACTTTGGCTGAACATAAGACAAAGTTTCTCACTTAAGTGCAGAGTAACATGATTATGCTTGTCTTTGGAATCGATTGGATATGCAGTAGATGAGATAGCATTTGCATCATCACACTCAGCTAAAGAAATCCATTAAACTCTGAGCAATCAACAGACCAGAGTCAGTGAAACCAGTACCAGTGAAGTGCCAATGAAATAGAAAATCATCTATTTTCTAAAGGCATGTTATTGATCTTATCATGACCCATTCATCTATGCATACATTTCTTAAAAAAAAAAAAAAAAACTTGAAATTTTTAATCAAAATGTCATAACTTGATCTGGGGAAATGTCCCAGATTGAAATTAATTTGGCATTTGGTAATCTTCTTCTCCAATCATTTTGTCCTCATAAACCAGCAATACATTTCTTGCAATTGGCTGCAAGCTTGCATTCAGATGTGCCTCCATCCAATCAACAAGCAGTGAATAGAACCCATCCTCGCCCTACATTTTTTCCTACTCACTTGGATGTAAGTTACAATATAGAAGGAAAGATTTCTCGGCACATTACATTACAACTTTAAAATATCTCTGTTCTTCAAAGTTCAGATGAAATGTAATGCTGTTTCCCATGCAGTATAGATATTCTAGTGGTGATAATTTAGATTAATAATTATATAGCAAGATTTCATCGGTTACTGAAAAGTTTCAATACCTATTTAGTGTAATTAAAAAAATATATGTAATATTTATATTAAAAAGTGTGTCATTTAAATTTTTAATGACACAATATGCAAATTTTAACCCATATTCAATAGTCTTAACATTTATTTTTGATAGTTTGCTGGCAAGATATGTTCCTGTATTTTTTTTTTTTAATAAACATATATTCATTTTTGTCCAAAATAAATATTTTAAGATGGTGAATGAATATTGGCAAAATACGTCACCAGGCTTTACAAAGTTATGCAAGCTGTGCAGTTACTTTGATGTCTTTAGCACAGTTTTTGGAAATAATTATGAACTGTCACAAAAATCTAATTAGATACTGGCCCACTTTCATGCATCACAATCATTAGGTAAAATAAAAAAAGGAATACAATTGTTACTCTTATAATTGTTATTTACACCCCTATTAGTATTGTGCCAATAACTTAACAACATGCTAACATCAACTAAGAGTTGTGTCTCCTTTGGCATGCAGAGTTGCTCCCTACAGTACACAGAGTGTTTCAAATCAGTCACTTGTGAAGTTCCACGATGATTAGGATGTTGCTTCAGCAGGCAGCTGCCTATGCAGGGAATAAACACTAAGGCATCTCACTGAGTTTTGGAGCAGAGCTAGTGAGTTGCTGCTGACATTATGTGTTTTGACATTCCATGCCATGGCATGCCATTACCTAAAGAAATATTAGACCACTGCAAAGCAAACAGACCAGTGAGCTTTTACACATGATAACAATCATAAATCATACTAGTCATGCAACAATTGTTTGACATCTTGTGAAATACCAGAAGGCATTGCCATGTAGTTAAACATGAATGAGCCTCAAGTGTCAATTTAACATTCGCCCATCTTTGCTCAGGCTGCAATTTCAGGATGAGAGCCACAATTTAGATTTTTTTAATCATTCCATCCATCCATCCATCCATCAAATTTTCTTAGCCTGTCTGGTTTCATTAACCAGCCATGACAAAACCCACAACTACAAACCATTAGCATATGCATTTACTGTTCTTTCCTGACATATCAGTTACCATAGCAACATGTGCCAACAGGTGAGAAGGGATCCATCTGAGTCTTTGCTCTCCTCATTAGTGCTGCTGTTTATCCTGCTGCATACACTCCCACAGCATTAAGGGGCAGAAAACAGCTGAAATGTACTGCCCGTATGGCTCACTTAAGAATATGGATGCCAAAAAAAAAAAAAAAAAAACCTTTGTAATATTTGATACATTCACCATGTTTTTTTTTTTTGGTCTACACTCATCCACGTTGCATTATGTACAAGCAAATGTTGTTGTTCTGTAATCACAATCATTGTATTTACATCTAGAAAGATACTTGCATGTGCAGACACATGCACAATTACTTGGGAAGATAATGAAAACAACTGACTCTTGCGGTTTTATTTCTCCCTTCTTAAATCTGCAATTTAAGCATTATTTTTTGTGCTTCTGTCAACAGTAATGATAGCAATTATGAGTATCCACAGTGGTATTCATGCTTGAAAGTGAAATCAAAATGTCGCTAGTACTCCTGAGAGATAATATTCACTTGAATATCCCATTAATCATTGCAGAGCCCGTATTAAAGAGGACAGTGTCTTGTAAGAGTGCAAAGAGAGTGACCTGTGATGAAAAAACAGTCCACTTTTGGCAGAACTGTCAAATGTAGGATACTTGCTACGTAGCCTCGATCTCATTCAGCTACACTGTAAAAAATGCATATGACAAACTTATTCAAATGAAGGCTTTTCTAAGTTGAAATAATTTACTTAAAGGAACATTCAAAAATAGTTTGTGCAGTAAACAATTAAATTAAGGAAAACTTTTCCACGCAATTAGTTCAGGTTTTAAACAACATTTAAACAAATAATGTTAAGTTGGTCCAACAAAATATTATTTGGTTAATTGAACTTGTTTTAGTCTTGTTGTGTGGACCTGAACTAATTGCATGGAAAAGTTTTCCTTAATTTAATTTTCACTGAACAAACAATTTTTCTTGGGGGGGGGGGGGGGGGGGTGTTTTTGGCTTCCTTAGATGTAAGGATCTCGCCCAGCTCTTTTTATCTATCGTTTTCCCCTTTTCTTTTCTTTTCTTTTTTCTTTTTCTGTAGTATCTTTCACCATTTCACCTTTGTGTACCCCTCGTTCCCTGAAGGAGGGAGGGGAGACGTTACGTCAGTCGTGACTGACGAATTGGGATCTCGCCCGAGAGCCCAATCACCTTCGAGTGTAAACGAAACAAGCCAATGACAGTTGGAATGCGTGTTTCACCATGCGCACCCTGCCCTGCATCGCGGGTATAAAAGGAGAGCGCGTGCAAACGCACATCAGGTTTTCACTGAGGAGCCGAGACTACGCGCCCCGGCTGTACAGCGGTGGTACAGCAACTGTGGCGACGGGATGTAACGTCTCCGTTCCCTCCTTCTGGGAATGAGGGTTACACAAGTAACCGAGACGTTCCCTTTCAGTCAGTCACGTTCTACGTTACGTCAGTCATGACTGATGAATTGGGATCCGTATGGAAAACACCACTATTGCTGACCCCCTCCAGTGCCCTGCGGAGGCCGGCAAGTCCCCCCACACCAGCTGGGGCGGAAGATAGGACAGCGGCTAGGCAGAGGTGTCCGCCCCTGCTGTTCCATACAGTGGTACATTGGATAACACTGGGAAAGCGTACCCAGTTGGGAACGCTACGGAAGCCACATCCTGCTCATAGGAGGTATCATGTGGAATACACATATGGACTGGCCCAGGGCAGTGCTACATATGGAAATCCCTTCGGTAGCCTCAACCCACCTGGGGTGAGACGACTACACAACAGAGATGGCAGAGAACGAAAGACACGGCTTACCGTGAGGGGAGCCGTACTGTGGAAGAGTACACATGTGGGATCGCCCGAAGGGGGAATCACTACACACGGGCACCTAGCCCAGCACAAGTAGCCCAGCTGAGCCTGGCGTCTGGCGCTCCGCCACGCCTGACCGCCGAGGGTGCGGGAGGAACTCCAACAGGGTTCGCCATGGGGAACTGAACTGAGAAGCAGAAAAGCACACGTATCTGGTCCTTAGAGGGGAATGGCGCAGCAAGCGTGATCGACACCGAGCGGGTCCAG
>NW_015505685.1:29262-30976 GCF_001515645.1 Sinocyclocheilus grahami
GGCGTGACAGCGGCTGCGGATGCCATATGCCCCAGGAGCCTCTGAAACTGTTTCAGTGGAACCGCCGTCTTGCGCTGGAAGGACCCCAGGCAGTTCAGCATCAACTGTGCACGTTCTACTGAGAGACGTGCTGAGAAGTTGACCAAGTCCAGCTCCATGCCGAGAAAATAGATTATCTGCACTGGGGAGAGTTTGCTTTTTTCCCAATTGACCCGAAGCCCCAACCGGCTGAGGTGACTGAGCACCGTATCCCTGTGTTCACACAACTGCGCTCGTGCGTAGCCGATTCTGATGGTTCTCATGAGCCAGCAGGACGGCCTGGGGAGTGCTAACCAGGCCCCCAGCGACCGAACAAGCGGGACCAGGGAAACCACTGACGTACCCGCAGTGGGGCAGCGAAGTGGAACATAGGGACCCAACCCCGGAGGCTGTGCATCCCAGGGTGGGGTCTGAGTGCGCGGCGCGCCACTTACCTGGCTCCACAGCTGGGCAGGGGGCTCGGGAGGAGGCATAGCGTCCCTGAACCGGACCCTGCTGCCCATAGGCAAAAGGAGAGGGGGACGGCCGTGTGGAGACTTGGTCTCGTGCACTGCCATCCTCGCCCTCTTGGGACCCGGAGGCCAAGGAAACTGCTCTTTTATTGATGTTTTGGATACCACCGGCTGGGTAGCCAGTGGCGGAACAGAAACAAATGGGAACAAAAGATTCTCCACCCGGCCCTCCTCCGGGGGAAGGAGTGGTGCGGTCACCATCTCCTGAAGAGCAGGATCCAAGAGCTCCGTTGTCGCCCGTCTCAGGGATGCCGCCTGCCCTGGCGCTTCGCGGGCTGTGCCAGTTTCCTGCGGCCAGCTCCACGCTGCGGCCGTTGTGAAGGCTGCTGTTGTGGCCGCGCCGGAGCGGAGGTGGAGGCCGCAGGAGGGCGCCCTCGGCGACGAGCAGACAGAGGGGCTGCAGCCAGCGGTGGGGTGGAGACAGCAGCAGACCGCCGGGGCAAGATATGTCGAAACGCCTCCGTCTGCTTCTGCGCGGCAGAGAACTGTAGGGCAAAGCCCTCCACCGCTTCGCCGAATAGGCCGGCCTGGGAGATCGGGGAGTCCAGGAAGCGATGCTTGTCGGCCTCCCTCATATCCGCCAAGGTCAGCCATAGGTGGCGCTCCTGGACCACCAATGTGGACATCGTCTGACCCAGGGCCCGCGCCGTGACTTTCGTCGCCCTAAGCGCGAGGTCCGTCACCGTGCGCAGTTCCTGCAGCACACCTGGGTCAGCACCACCCTCGTGCAACTGCTTCAATGCCTTGGCCTGGTGGACTTGCAGGAGGGCCATGACGTGCAGGGCGGAAGCGGCCTGTCCAGCAGCACTGTAAGCCTTAGCCATCAATGCGGACGAGAACTTACAGGCCCTGGACTGAAGGCGTGGACTACCTCTCCAGGCGGCGGTGCTTTGCGGGCAGAGCTGCATAGCAATAGCGCGCTCGACTGGGGGGATGTCCACATGCCCTTGGGCCGCCCCACCGTCGAGGGTGGTGAGGACGGAGGAGGCACCAAGTCTGTTTCGGGCAGAAAAAGGTGCCTTCCAAGACTTAGTAACCTCCTCATGCACTTCCGGGAAGAATGGAACTGGAGACGGCTGCCAACGCCCGGCCTGCACCCCCAGGAACCAATCATCCAGCCTCGAGCGTTCGGGAGAAGGCGGAGGCCTCCAGTGCAGCCCGAC
>NW_015505685.1:31002-35609 GCF_001515645.1 Sinocyclocheilus grahami
TGGATCTGACTCGGGCAACGCCACTCTTCCTGACGGAGGCAGCGCAGCCGAATCCTCATCTACAGAGCCTAGCTCGCCCTCCGATGCAGCGATCGACATTCTGTCATCCGCCCTGTGCTCCGCACAAGATGCTAGACCCCGCCCTGTCTGAGGACCCAGCACACTCGTCCGGGAACACCAGGTGGTGCGACATGCCAGAGGAATGAGAGGTCCGCGGAGATGTACTCGACGGGGAAGCTCTCACCATGATCCTCAGGTCTCCCTGACCATGAACCGAAGTAGCCCTCCGAGAACCGGAGGAGCTAGAGCGGGGCATGGCAAGGGGGATACCCCCCCGTTTAATGAGGAGGTATCTAGACCGCAACGTCGCGATGGTCATGTTCCCGCACTGAGAACATGACTCGTCCATGAGCGCTGCTTCAGTGTGCTGTAAGCCCATGCACGAGACACAGCGATCATGACCATCAGATGAAGCCAGGAAGCGACCACATCCAGAAACGCACGAGCGGGAAGCCATCTTTAAAAAGACGCCCGTTGCTCATGAAGCTCTTTTAGAAATTGCTCTATTTTTGAAAAGGAAAAACACTCTTTTAGAGAAAGGGGAGGTCGCGGCGAGACCGCAGAATGGCAGCTGCAGCTCGTCGAGGTTTCAGCAGCCTGGATGGCAACCCCCGCTGACACGCTGTAACACCAACGCCAGCTGATTCCAAACACTCGCGGAGATTCGTCTTGTAGAAGGCTCGGCTCCGAAGCGAAAAGCTGATGTGCGTTTGCACGCGCTCTCCTTTTATACCCGCGCTGCGGGGCGAGGTGCGCATGGCGGAACACGCACGCCAACTGTCATTGGCTTGTTTAGTTTACACTCAAAGGTGATTGGGCTCTCGGGCGAGATCCCAATTCGTCAGTCATGACTGACGTAACGTAGAACATGACTGACTGAAAGGGAACACACGTTAGCATATTAATGACAATTTTGTTTATAGTAATAATATATACCATAAGAGCTGAGCAAAGAAGACAGATCTCAGAACTGGCATTAGCATATTGCTCATTGAGTGAATCAATGAAGTCAATGAAGCTGCCAGCACCATAAGCACGAGCGCTATTCCTCTGCATGGTAACCTCAAAACTATTTCTAATCTCCAAACCGCTTCTAAATCTCCAAAATAACTCATATAACATGTCTAACATGTAATTTTCTTTAATTAAAAACACTTAAAATTACTAATTTTTTCAACATGTTTCCCTCTTAATGCGATCCCATGCAAAGCATTGCTGGGAACTACACATCCACTGTTCAGTTAGTTGTCAACAAAAATTATTCACGTAGTCCCAACACAAAATTATTTAGTTCTCTCTCTCTCTCTCTCTCTCTCTCTCTCTATATATATATATTAGTGCTGTCAAGCGATTAATCGCGATTAATCGCATCCAAAATAAAAGTTTTTGTTTACATAATATATGTATGTGTAACCAGGTTGAAAAGTTGTTGTGTCACACATAAGACTGTTTTGTTACACTCTGGTTTGAATGTACTGCACATAGAGCGTGTTTCATGATCTTTCTCATTGGTTTCCCTAATGTTATGCTGGCCCTTTAAGAAACAAGGCTGCAGGAACGCGAAGAGGCCATGATGTGGGTTGGAGAGGACAGACCCCATGGTGCTAATGTGGCCAGGACTCGGAATATTGTGAGTACATGTTCTGGGGACATGGCAGAGCCTTCCATTTCAATCAGTTCTGCACAAAGTGACATAACGGTGGCCTTGCAGGAGGTAGTAAAAATTATCACTCAGCAGGGTAAAGCTATCGGAGAACTCACTAATGCCGTTCGTGAACTCACTGTACAAAAGGCCCATTCCAGTGGTAGCCAGAGTCGTAAAACGCAGAGGACAACGGTAGGAGTACACAATAACCCATACCGATTGCCCAAATCTGCATGCAATGCAGTGTCTTTCAGTCCTGATGCGCTCTCCCAGGTGCTAGCTGGAATGGTCCTTTATACCACGGGGCAGCTTCAAGGGGGGCAAGATGATTAGTGTTGATAGTCACCGAGGACGTTGACATTCAGCAGGGGAGAGTGTAACCAGGTTGAAAAGTTGTTGTGTCACACATAAGACTGTTTTGTTACACTCTGGTTTGAATGTACTGCACATAGAGCGTGTTTCATGATCTTTCTCATTGGTTTCCCTAATGTTATGCTGGCCCTTTAAGAAACAAGGCTGCAGGAGTGTTGTGAAGTGCCGCGAGAGCTGCGGATGAGCAGCGCGAGTTATCAGTGTGGGGTGAATGTTATCGAGCATTGCTGACGAACATGTCCGTGTGGGGAAGCTAACCGTTTCTCACCAAAGCGTAAGTGTTGATGATTATATATATATATATATATATTTATTTTTTCTTCCCCGGTGTAGGCCTATTTGAACTCAAAAGCTCTGCTTGCAAGTTTGACATTAAGGAAAAAATTACATTAGTAATAACAAATTGTTAGAAAAAAAATCTTAAAAGTACTAAGAAGAATTCTTTACAGGCGTATGTAATATTGTAAGTGGATATTGAGGGAGTTGTGACCAAAAAAAGTGATCCACAGCATTTCATATATAAATACACATAAAAAAAAGACCCCTTTCACTGTGTAGACATATGACAGGAAAATAACTGAATGATTAGCGAACAATGGCGCCACGTACTGTACATCTAATGGGTCACTGAGATTTTATTATGGTTGTTTCTAGTCTGACACCATGTGGTAGAGTGGACTTTATAGGCACTCAATGGGCAATAGAGAAACAATAATGCCCAATTTGTAGGGGTGAAATTTTAAGGCTGACCCTTTTTGTCTTGTGCAGCATACTTCTTCAATTCGTAATTATTTTCTGTGTCTGTCTCTACATAATAAATGCTTTAAATATGCTGCTGGTCTTTTTCCATCAAAGACTGCCAGAGTCATTTAATGAACAAATTGATCAGCTGTCTCGGTGAAGTAAAATCCTTGTAGAACCCTAGGTAATAAACACAATGCCCCTCAGATATAAGGAAATAACTTGAAAAGCAATATATGAAAGCAGTCAGAGCAACAAGTTCTAAGAGTTTAGGGCATGTTTCTGCTGCTGGCAAATGATTATAACGTTACTCTTCTTAGTAGCAATTGCTTATTGTAGGCAATTTGATTTAATATGCTTTAAAAGTACAGATGCTGTATTACAAAAGCTCTCTTTATATGTTCAAAGATGTGACAGTTTTATAACTGACACGTTGTTCCAGATTGTCATTTGGCTTGCAAGGAACAGAAATGGTGGAATCACATTCAAGCATTTATTCATCAAATTAATTGAAATATACCTTTTTTAAAAATATAATAATTTTAAAAGCTGTTTCAGATACCATTTGATAATATACTCTTGGGACTCATTAAGTTGTAAACATTTTTTTTTACAAAAAGTTGTAAAGAATATTCAAGTATTTTGAGGCTTTTTTCAGGTTGTAATATCAGCTAGAGGCTCTGTAGCGGTGAAACAGTATGATGTTAGCATTAGTTAATACTAATTAGTAACTGCTGACAATATGGTGTCTAGCAGGTGCAAGTTTGTACCCTTTAAAGCTGCTTTAAGTGAATAAAGCTGTTGCTAAATTCTGCCACCGTTTCAGACTACCTCCATCACTTTAACACAGGGTTGTGCCACATTAATTAAACTTTTAAATTACAATTCAGTTTGTGAATCTGAATAGCGCAGTACCACAAAGTTTGTTTAGATGGATGGAGAGATAGATAGGGCAGCAGACAGGATATATAATTGCAACACTGGGATTCAGTTAGATAGATACTAACTAATAATGAAATGTAACTAATGTGACTAACGTAACTAATAATGTAGGGGAGAGCAGGGGACAAAATCCGTGTATCATTCGATCATTAGTTTTTTTATTTAATATTGAAAGTAGAAAAATTAGAAAATGGCTCCTTTTTCGGTTTTTCGTTTTTTTCCTAAAAACGAAAAACGAGAATTCAGCTTAAATTTTCGTTTTTCGTTCATGGGTGGAAAAATGAATAAACAGCTTGAATATTCGATTTCTACACATGGGCGGGAGTTAAACGCCCCTTTCTGCTGATTGGTCAACCGAAGATCAAACAGTGCCGTCATCAGTTCTTCTGCAGTATCACACAGCAGAATAATAGTCCTCCACTGCTGCAGTTGTATGGATTCTTAACACATTTATTGCAACTACATTTCATCTTTTTTCATCAAACAAACAGGCTAATGAATAGCTCGACACAACTCGTACTGGGGCAGAGTCTAGACAGGGCTTTCTTCTGTGTAGATATAAATTATATTCTTTGCATCAGCTGGGCATGGCAGGATATGATATGACAGCTGTCATAGACTACCCTGCTCACCCAGTAAGTCTGTTTGTTTAATTAAGAAATTAATTAATTCGTTTCAAAATAAACATTTTAAACACTAAGAAAGAAAGGAAAGAATAATAAATTGGCTTGGGTATATATAGGCCTATGTTGCAAGAACTGTCATTCTGACTGACAACCAGAGAACAACTGATATTAAATAGCCTACTGTTAGAGTTATATAATGTAATCTTGTGTTTTATTAAAAT
>NW_015505685.1:36003-43489 GCF_001515645.1 Sinocyclocheilus grahami
GCGACTACAGTCAAGCGCAGACCAGTATTGAAGTGCACAGGAAATAATAAGCAGCAGTCATATTTAAAGCAGTTTAAATTAATATTGAGTACTGATTGATGTTCACTTGGATTTTTCCCCCATCGAGGGAACTTAATACTCTGTCATTAGACGAGCTATTCATTTAGTCTGCTTGTTGAGAAAAATATGAAATTGATCAAATGGGTTATTAATCTGTACAACTGCAGCAGCAGAGGACTATTATTCTGCTGCGTGATACTGCGAAAGAACTGATGAAGGCACAGTTTGATCTTTGGCTGACCAATCAGCAGAAAGGGGCGTTTAATTCCCGCCCACATGTAGAAATCAAATATTCAAACTGTTTATTCATTTTTCCACCCATGAACGAAAAACGAAAATTTAAGCTGAATTCTCGTTTTTCGTTTTTTGGAAAAAACTAAAATATGAAAAAGGAGCTGTTTTCTCATTTTTCTACTTTCAATATTAAATCAAAAAACGAATGATCGAATGATACACGGATTGGACAGCCTAACATTTTTTGACTTTCTCAGTTTGCATAAATCCACATAGGGTTCAGAGTACACCTTTTTTCCACATTAATTTCACTGCAGTCTAGTACAAATATGTGGATTTGTTTTCTTTATTTACCCGAAAAGAATGGAAGTGAAGTGTGACAACATTTTTGTAACTGTCACACTACTGTGTTTATGAACTCACATCAACAGGGTGATGATGATAGGCAGTCTTTAATAAAGCCACAGAAGGTAAATCCAGACAGAGACAAGGCTTGCAACACATGTCACATCGACGAGACCTGACAACAATGAAGAGAAAGAGAGCAACTTAAATATACAAGCAGACTAGACTAATTAATGACACACACCTGAACGGAATGACACAATTAACACAAAGAATGGAAATGGTGCAAAAGGAAAACAAAGTCCAAACTGAGGCCATGTACACGGGTATTTTATTTCTTCCGTTTTAAAAAAAATCTCCGTCCACATGAAAACGCAAATGCATGCTATGAAACACTGTCAAGAGCATGCCAAACCAACAGGTGGCGATATAATCTCAACCGTAAAGCCACGTTGGCCAATCAGAAGTCTGAAAAAGTTTCTAGTAGGCAGAGATAACAGCGCAGGCTCCGACGTCACAAGCCCAAAACTCCGGTTTCGCTGTCTACACGATAACACTGCAACCGGAGTTTTTGAAAACCTTCACCCTGGCAGGCATTTTCAAAAATGTTCGGTTTCAATGACCTGGTGCTGTGTTTGCGTGTGGACGAATGGCCAAACCGTGTAGAAAAAGCTGCGGTTTTAAAAATAACCGCGTTCGTGTGGACAGGGCCTGAATGATACGGTGACAGTAACATGGGCATATGACAGCTTCAAATGTTATCTGATCTAATGAAAAAAATATACAAGACAGACTAAAATATTTTGTCAATAAAATAAAATGATTAACTTTTTCAAATAAAATAATTAGGCTTTTTAAGCATTAAAAATAAACAAATTTTTTGAGTTTGACAATGAACACATTGCAACAAGGGCCCCATGCTTGGGATGGCCCTGATCACAAAACACCACTATAGAACATAGTTCAAAACAATGTGGACAAATAGATGAAGAAACACATTCAGACATTCAAAAAAACACAGAGATGAACACAAGACTTCCCTTCTTCCACACACAGCTCTCACAGAACAGGCTTTACATTGCTTTATAATAATAATTTCTGAACACTGACTATCGACTCTCAGTCTTTAATCATTATTTACCTGTTTCTTATGGTTTCTCATTAAGATTCATGAAAGCAATTAATGTAAATGACATCGCCAATATCATAGAATAGCACAGTTCTAATAATAGTGGGGCACATTGTGACGCAGTGTTACAATGCTCCATGCTGCTCAACTTTAATTTAAAACTGGTTAGTGTCTTCTACAAGTAAGTGAAGCAATAAGGAACTATCTAAACTGCTAACAGTTTGGAGATTCAAATAATATCAGATTTGTCTCATTTTAAATAAACACTAAAAACTGACATTAAAAATTTACTTCAGCCAGAAATGTACATTTGCTATGGTTAAAAAAAGGTGAAATCTTGGCACAATTTTTTCTCAATATAGTGTTGATATGGCAAATACCGTAAGTGTTGTTATGCTAGCATGTGTGGAAATGTTTAAACCATGTGTGTTACAACTTACCCTGCCTTATTTTGTGCCTCACACAGCCCTACTTTTTGGGGCCAAAAAGGAAGAACATCCTAAATTGATTACCTGTGCTGAATTCAGTAAATTCCTCTTCCCGTCCTTCCAATTCAAATTCTAATTCAACTTTCTGTGGGATGTGGCCAGTTTAATTCAAATTCCAGCTAGTGATATTGCCAAACCCTGGTTCATCTGCACACCCTATCCAAAAGCCCGCCCCTCATAAACATGTCAGCAAACCCGCTCGCACACAGGCGGTTGGCTAAAAAAAGGATGGGCTGCTCCCCTGACTCTTTTTTCAGAGTCTAGGACTGACACGGAGACATGTGTGATTTCTCAGTACACCTATTTTACTGATATCTGTAAGGCAGAGGAGACATGTCATGAATGGTACCCCCCCCCCCCCAAAAAAAAAAGAAAAAACACACATGTGCAGAAACTTTAAAACCTGCTTAGTGACATGTGCTTGGATGAAATTAATTTTGTGATTATAGGTGCATACAGCATTACTTTCAAATGAAATCAGTGCTTGTGAGGATCCCTTAGTCTCATATGAGCCAAAATACATTCTTTCTCCTGGTGACATTCATGGCTGGATTGGTTGGTCTGAGCTGGCCTTGCAGAATGACATTATGTTTGGTGGAACCGTGCAGACAGAGACCAATGAACTAGATCTTAGCGACACAAGGGAATTAACCCGTCTGACATTTGCTAGCCCATTCGCCCCACTGGTCTACCGATGTTCGGTTCCTTGAACAGTAAAGAGCAGTATTCACCTGCAGAAGGAGATTGTTATAGTCCGCAACTAGGTCTTAAATTGGACAACACTGACTTAATTTGGTAAAAGTATGCTGGAAAAGGTCACAGTTATTTAAATCTTTAAATTGTCAGTAGCTAAATTCACACTGTGCCTGCGCGCACTCAGTATTTTGACGTAAATACGGTGGTATACTGAATAATGTTTACTGTTCTTGGCAGCTGTCCCATTAGGGTTTCTACTGGTGCTGTGAGGACTAAAATAGCACAAACCACAGCTTTAGCCAATGGCAAATAATATGACATACAGACACTTATGCAACACACTTATTTGCTGTTCTCTAAATCATAGTCTAGGTAAGCTTGTGGCTGCAACTGTGCACCACAGGGAAATGATCCACGTTCAATTATTCATGAGCAGCTATGTAACACAGGTCACTTGGGAATTCTTTACACACCTGACACTGCACAAGCTAATCTCTCACCTTCACAGTAAGAGGAGCTTGTGCTAATTCAGAGACACTGCATAAGCAATATTCTAACAAGTTCTCATGTGTATTTCAATTGAGATCCTGAGAGCTTGAGAGCTGATAGAAAGGACAATAAAATCATAAAAAGGGTGCTATAGCTTGATCTATGCACTGAAGATAGAGTATGTTTTATATTTCAATTATTGTCCAATGTTAAATTATACATGTCATAATAGTCCGCTCTTGAACTGTGAAAAATGCATTTTACAAACAGGACTTGTCTGTGCTTTATGTTTTCAAAATGATCATTGTGTGCAGTGACAGTAAGCACTTGTGCAAAAGTACTGTAATTACAGTACTGCTCTCATGATACCATATGATGCTTTCAAAATGAAACCCTTAAATTAAAATTATAACTCATTTAAATTAAATTCAAACTTTCCCTTCGAATGGTGTATAAAGCCAAAAAATACACAGGTATACTGATTTTAATTAAAAACTATATAATGTGATGAAAAATGTATGTTTTTCAGAGCAACATACTATTACTGTATTCTATCTGTTACAGTGAGTGCAAGTGAAATAAATACTGCATACTGTATTTTATCTACATACTGTGTTACAGTGAGTGCAAGTTAAATAAATACTGCATTTCACTTTAAGCAATTCCTTAACATAAAGGAATTGTTCTACTTTCTACTTTCAAACAAGAACATTCATTTAAAGAAAAGCATTAAAGTATTAGTTTGGATGTAAAAAAAAAAAATATATATATATATATATACATCACACAATACAGTCACAGCTGCATTCTTTATTTACAAACCAAAACATGAAAGCATACAAGATAACTAGAGAAAAAGCCAACACAATCATAGATGAGAACAAACAAAGAACAACTGAAAATCAGGGCTATATATACACAGAGACAAATTAAGAACTAAATGATAGACAGGTGAATGCAATGGGTTTCTATAAAAAAAGAAAGAGCACTCACTAGAGAAACCAAGGTGACAAAGGGTATAATCAGTAACCAGGATAACTAAGGAAAACTGAGGAACTAAACTGAGAGAAGACTCGAACTTGAACAGACATAATAAATAATTGCCCAAAACAAAGTACAAGACTGTTACTTTCAACCCCCCTGGCACTGTAAAGGGAACATCAGATGTGGAGAGTGAGTGGGGGTCTTAGAAGGAGTTGCAGGGCCAGAGGTGGAAAAGACCAAGAAGAAGCCAGCTGAAGAGGAGACCATTGGAGAGCTGGCTGAACTGGTGACATGGTTTTCCTTGATGAGGCTGAAGGGGCGGCCGTCAATTGTGGAACTCTGGTAAGCTGAGGCGTTTAAACAATGCTCAATTGGTGGCCAAAACTAAGAGGTCAAAAGTGTGCCAAGAAAATTCCCACACACTATTACACCACCAAGAGCAGCATGAACTGTTGATAAAAGGCAATATGGATCTATGCTTTCATGTTGTTTATGCCAAATTCTGATCCTATCATCGAGACTTATCAGAACAGGCAACCTTTTTCCAGTCTTTATTGTGCAGTTTTGGTGTACATATAAAACATAGTCAAAATTCAAAATTCAAAATAAACAATAAATAAAAAAAAATTAAAAAAATAAAACTTTAAAATACTTCTCGAATACTGTATTTAAATAAATAGGGTTGGGTCTAAGTCCACCTCGTCGAGTCCGAGCTGAGTCTTAGTTTCAGTGGGAGATGTTTATTAATGTTTTTTATCTTATTTAAATATTACGTATTAATACTTCTCGAATACTGTATTCAAATAAATAGGGTTGGGTCTAAGTCCACCTTGTTGAGTCCGAGCTGAGTCTTAGTTTCAGTGGGAGATGTTTATTAATGTTTTTTATCTTAATTTTATGTTGTTACTTATTTTAATTTTTTATCTTTTATGTTACACATGACATGGATTTGTCTGAACTCTGAAAAATGTCTGTGACCAAAAGGTTGGCTAAAGTCCTGAGTCTACTTCAACTCTACAAATAATAAATACATATTTAGAGGGAAAAACCAAAATAGTAATAGCTAGTTTAAAGAAAGATATTACATATTACATTTTAATTATAAATCTAAATTATGAATTAATTTACAATCAGCATTTTGTCTGTAGTCTGCTTCAGTTCAGAGCAGATATACAATACTACATCTAGGGTAACATTACTGTTGCTCGGGCCTGACAGCAGAGGAGTATCTCGTGTCTGCCATGTCCAAAGCAGCTAATGTTCTCAAAAGCTGCTTCAATTGGCTGTGGAGGTTTTCCAACTCATACAATTTTATATCATATACCTTAAATCAGCCTACTATAGCAAATGACTCCACGTCTCCACTTGCTGCTTCTTTTGCAGAAAACCTGTAATGGGATATTTTACACCCTTGTCATTAAACTGTCTCAAAATTGTCAAAATGTTAATAAAGCTGAATGCAAACTAAAACGAGAGTTTCACAATTAATAATACATGCCTGTTAACTTTAGACCATGCTAATATGATCACCAAATAATGACAAAAATGATGGTTCATAATTTTAAACTGGTCTCTAGGGCGCAGAGGTCCAGACCTCTTGAGTGGTTCAAATGTTGCCTGACCTAATTATGCAGATCAAGATTGCTCATCTGCATCCAGGCAAAATAAGTTTGTTAATTAACCATAGATGCAAAGATAGCAAAACTAAGCAGAGGGAGAGAAGGAAATGCCTCATAATGAGTTCTGGCATTGGGCAATTGAGAATTAGTGATATTTTATAACCTTTATATTCAGTAATACATGTAATGTAGATGTGTAGGTATTCATGTGTAAGACTACAACTGCCCTTTGATTGTTTAAATGTTCAATTAATTACCTTTGTTTGTCTTAAAGAGCAAATTCAACTACTCAGGGGCAACATGGCAGTATACACAGCATCATGGAAAAAAACCCAAAAAACTATTTTGCACCCCATGTAGTTTTCTGATTTACTTAATATGTTACAAGCACTACATGTACTTCTGCATTAAGTCATTAAGATCTTCAGTGGATCATAAAGATTAAAATTCCTTTACAAAACAAGAATGGCATGTATTCATTGTGTTGTATGGACTACAGCACAAGAGTAAGTAACACATTTTGTTTTATGCTTCAACATGATTTACTTCTGTCCAAAAATAAATTAATTTCAGTATAACTCTTATCCTGCAATACATAAAAATAAAAAAAATAAACGTATCCATACAACTGTTATGGGGCTGACGAGACGTGAGACGTGTGGATCCATATGCAAAGCTTTTTATTGGGAGAAGACAGAGACGTGGTCATAAAACAGGCATGGGTCAGATAAATGGCAGACAGGTATATGGTGGGCAAGACACAAGAATAATCCTAGGGCTAGCGAAGGTCAACGAACGGCAAACAGAATCAAAGAGGGCAAGACTAAAGGGATAAATCCAGAAAACCAGACAAGGATCAGAAACTGAGAAAAAAGGCAAGGCAATACTAGGCTAGACTAGGAGGCTAACGAGGTCTCTATAGTGTAGCTATCAACGGATAGGTGCTAAACAATACTCGGCAGAGGGAAGGGATCAGAGTGAGTGTTAAATAGTGAGGGAGTGATATGAAACAGCTGGGTGCAATCAGTGTTAACAGCTATGTGCAATCCGTGCTGAGTGCAATCAGTGCAATGAATGATATGGCGGAGCAGAGGACCACCAGAGCCAGACAGACCACCACGGCGGAGCAGAAGGAACAGAGAGCCCCCTTGGTGAACCACATCGATCAGGAGACCACGGCGGAGACTGTAATAACGAGAGAGCAGAGACAGAGAACACAGACAGAACATTGGGGCTGACAGATAAGGCTGGGCGTTCAGAGGCAGCCTCCTTGGCAGACACAAAGCACACAGAGAATTCACAAACAGCCTCTATAGCTGTGACAGGACGAGCAGGGAGTTTGCAAACGGCCTCTATATCTGTGACAGGATAGACAGAGAGTTCATAGGCGGCCTCCTTGGCCGGAACAGGACAGGCAGGAAGTTCATAGACGGCCTCCTTGG
>NW_015505685.1:43707-53048 GCF_001515645.1 Sinocyclocheilus grahami
TCTGGGTGCAACAGACAGGACGTGACATGACTCTGGATGAATAGCTGAGACGCGACGTGACTCTGGATGAATAGCTGAGACGTGGCGAAACTCTAGAAGGTCAGCTGTGACGTGACGTGACTCTGCACGAACAGTTGAGACGTGACGAGGCTCTGGATGAACAGCTGTGATGCGACGTGAATCTGGATGACTAGCTGAGACGTGACGTGACTCTGAATGAATAGCTGAGACATGATGAGGCTCTGGCAGATCAGCTGAGACTTGACTGGACTCATGAAGATCAGTTGTGACTTGACTAGATTCATGAATATCAGCTGCGACTTGACTTGACTCATGATAATGAACTGTAACTTGACTCATTATGATCAACTGTGACTAAACTCGACTCAGGAAGATCAGTGGTGACTAGACTTGACTGAGGAAGATCAACTGTGACCTGACTTGCCTCATGACGATCAGTTGTGACTTGACTAAACTCAGGAAGAACAACTGTGACTAGACTTGACTCAGGAAGATCAGCGGTGACTAGACCTGACTCATGATGATCCACTGGGACTAGACTTGACCCATGAAGATCAGCTGTGACTAGACTTTAGTGAGGGAGTGATATGAAACAGCTGGGTGCAATCAGTGTTAACAGCTGTGTTCAATCCGTGCTGAGTGCAATCAGTGCAATGAATGATGGGATATGTAGTCCGGAGTGATATGCAACAGTGTGTAGTGCGAGAGTCAATGAAATTGGAAAGGGTGACCTCTGATGGCTAGCAGATGGAAGTTCATGGACCGGATTCGTGACAACAACACATCCATCTCAAAACATAGAGATTGGCACAGATATAACAATAGAAATGCAAGTCAACTTCTTCATTTGGCCACAATTTCACATTTACATTACACTGCATGTCTTCTCTGGCAAATGCACCTGGCAAAGAATCTCTTCGTATGCCTGATCAATCTCTAACAATCATTTGCAGATATATCCACACATCCAGCATTAACTGTATCCAGGAGGGACACATCATTGAATGGTTGTCATATGTTATAGGTGCATTGAAAATTTCCTTGCTGTAACAACTGATATCAGTTTACTTAATGTAATAGCCAAGTATGATTTGTCAATTTCATTATCAAAACTACACTTTGAGTATATTATATATATATATATATATATATATATATATATATATATATATATATATATAAACTGCCTTGATTTTAATATTATGCAAGTTTCCATTTTCATGCAGATGATACTATCATTTATTGCTCAGGCCCCTCTAAGCAACAATCTGTGGCTTCTTTACAGCCTGCTTTTGATATTATCCAAAATAGGTTCTGTGCTTTTTGAAGCTGATTTTAAACGTTGAAAAAACAAAATGTATGTTATTTTCAAATTCTAAAACTTCTTCAGAAAATTCGATCATTCTACGGATTTCTCAGGGGAGCCAAATTACTTCAGTGTCAGAGTGCAAATACTTGGGTATTATTATCGATAACACGCTACGCTTTGGTTCACACATGAAGTATTTGAGGAAAAAATGTAAGAAAAACTTAAGAGTTTTACTTTAGAAATAAGTCGTGTTTTTCATTCAATGTGAGGAAGAAATTAGTGTTTGGTATGAACAACTATGTGCAATGAAGGCAGTGTGAGCGGTTTTGAATAAATATAAAGGATAGACAGCTCTGGGTTGTTGATTAAAGGGAAGTATAGGCTTTCTATGGTTGTTTCTCTATGATAATTTCACAATACACCAGGGCACCATGGGCACACAGAAGGGAGTTTTAATGAGCAGAGCAGCTTTTGGCTTTGGGCATGAAAACCAATCCAGCATCAATAGGGTCATATGGAGAGTTTCTGCTTTCAGAGCAGTCAAAAGTTGAGGCATAGGGAACAGGAAAAACAATTGTTAAGTCACATTTCACAAAACCAACTACAAAATAAAGAGGTCAAATCAACTGAACAAACCTCAGACACTCCATTGAAAGCAATATTTGTGTAATTCAAACTTTGCTTTCATATGGCTTACAAAACTATCCAACACAGATACACTGATCAGACACTGAGATTTATTAAAAGCAATATTACCATATCCTCTTATTGTAATGAATGAGATTTTTCAAGGCAACCTCTAAACATTTTGAAGTGTGCAAAATATTAATCTACATGAATTACAGTTTACAGGTAAAAGGAATAAGTACACTTTACAACAAGGTTCAATGTATTTAAAAAAACTAATTTTTACAGGCTTTAATGAAAATTTATAACCATAAAATAACAATTGTTAAGTCATGTTTATAATACAATATTAATTTAACAAATTGATAGGTTAAAACAAATATATTAGTATATTTTATATAAAAATGAACGGTAACACTTTAGGGTTTTTTAAGGTCCAATAGGTAAGGTTACAATAAGGTAACTGTAGGATATTAGACCGAATCAGACAATCTAAGATTTGGTCAAAACATGGTTGAGGCACGAGGAGTCAAAACATTCCACAAGAGGCCCAAGACTACAGGATGTCATAAATCAGATCCTGGCCCCCAAGCCTGAACCAACTAGCAGCTTTGAGTAGCTCACAGCATTTAAACAAAAGAACACTTATTGACAATTCCAAGGAGATTGTCAATTTTGGGGGCAAGTTATCAAGAATAATGGTCAAAAGAGATGCACAGCGTGACCGTCACATGGAAACATGTGCTTTAGTTTTTAGTTTATTTTATTTTCCGTTGAGAGTTTCGTGTTTTCCGAAAGAGTGCCGTCTAAAACTTAAACTTCAAACCACAACTCCGCGCCGTCAGCCAACGCCCAACCACTGGCTTCCCAAGACTGAACTTTCAGCCAATCAGCGACCGCAGGAAACCCCCTGTTCTGCAAGGACCACAACAAAGGGAACCCCACGCCACCTAGTCTCGTCAAACTTTACTTCTATTTCTTTAGTCTTTAGTTTATTTTATTTTCCGTTGAGAGTTTCGTGTTACGAGTTAAGTTTTGCCCAACAACCGTGTCTCCGAAAGAGTGCCGTCTAAAACTTAAACTTCAAACCATAACTCCGCGCCGTCAGCCAACGCCCAACCACTGGCTTCCCAAGACTGAACTTTCAGCCAATCAGCGACTGCGGGAAACCCCCTGTTCTGCAAGGACCACAACAAAGGGAACCCCATGCCACCTAGTCTCGTCAAACTTTACTTCTATTTCTTTAGTTTGTTTTATTTTCCGTTGAGAATTTCGTGTTTCGAGTTAAGTTTGCCTAACGCCGCATCTCCGAAAAAGTGCTGTCTAAAGCTGTTGCAGTATTTATTAATATCACTTACATTACCAAGTTCAAGTCCCAGATGAGCCCCCAGTTGTCACGACTTTCCCAGTCTAGGGTAGGCAATGTCAGTGACTAGTTAACATATACATCCTTTGATTTTAATAATCATGTAATAGTCATATTTAATTATCAGTTAATTAATGTAGTTACCCAAAATTAATAAATTCTGTTTCCTTGAGATGCAAGCAGGTAAGTATGAAGTTCAGCGAAAGTCTTGAGCACTTAGCTGAAATGGTAACAGTTCTTTTGTTCTTGCAGGTACTGGTTAGCGTAACATTGTGCATTTGTTGTGTGAGATCACAGTTATTCAGTTGTAATAGGTTTTGATAAATGAAACTTTCTTTCAGAAGCTGCATTATGGTTTAAAGATATTTGTCTAATAGAACAGATTTTAGTGTCTACACAAATGAGAAACACTACAAATGAAGCATAAGCACTTAAGCAGCAAGCTTAGGGAGAGTAAAGTGTGCCCTGTCAAGAGGAAGAATCAGCAGCATAATGCAACAACATGGACAAAATGCTAGACACGACTGGACTCAAATTGTTCTCACAAGCTTTAATACAGTATGCTCTCACTTTCACAGTCTTGCTGAACTCCAAAAACCAAAAAAAAGGGTTTCATCTAGAAGCATGTATCTTCCTTTATTTGTCAAGGCACGGTAAGCAGTTCTGATGCTTGGTGTTTCAGATTATGTTTTTTTTATTGTTACTAAACACTCATGAATTATGTGTCTTGTTAAGTGCTCATTATGTTGCATCTACAGGGAGGAAAGAGAGGGGTTTTAGGCATGCGAGTGTGCTGTAACAAACTGTACGCTTGTGGTTCATCTTGGAAGGATCTCGAGGGAAATCACCACTAGTGTACTCCTTTTCCACATCTGTGTTTAGAATCACCAAGAGGAATAACAGTCATTTGCATGATAATGTCTAACTAATTGGTTTAGGGAGAACTGTTTTTAATCCATCTTAAACAGACAAGGTCAGAGTTGGCCAAATCACCCCCTCAGGTTTGGAACAGAATACTGGTAGCATAATTACATCACATCCATGCAGACGGAGTCCCATTTAGTTCAAGCTAAAAGCACAAGCTATTACATTTACTCTGCAGGGGCCATCCAACAAAACGTGAAGGTGTGGTGGCATCACCATGGAAAGTGAAAAGTACATGGTGGAGGGGCTGGTAGGTCTAGTGGTGCAGGGCAAGGTGGACGTACCTTGAGCTCAAGGACTTATAGCTTACATGAACAGATGAGAAAGAAAGGCATAGAGCTGGATTTATGGCACAATAAGCATCAGGTGTTCATCCTTCTGCACTGTCAGCAAGGCTCCTTTATCATTCCCCTCCTTTATCATCCTCCTTTTTAGCCCCCTGCTCCAGTTGTGAGTAGGGACACAGAGCTGGAGCCTGTAGTGACAAATGATTTGCAGTATGGCTACAACTGCTTTGATAATCAATTAATCAGTCAGTTATTTCTGCAATTACTCCATCAAACAATGTGCAAATTGACGTCTATATAAAAGTATGCTATACGTGCACAATGGATTCAAATGTAAAAGTTACAAATTAGAATGAAAAAATTAGAACTTTTCACATTAAAGTTGCATTTCATATTGAAATATAAGTATTGGCATTGCATACATGTTTATTAAAAACCTAAATCTAATGTTAAATAACAAACCCAGACAGCATACTGATCAAACATTACTCTCTTTGTTTCACTTGACTGACATCCTATTACTAGTATTTATTGACATATTAATTTATTTTAACAGCAACTGTTAAATGATTTCTTACAACTTATGAGCTATTCGATAACATTGCTAAATGAGGACCAAAATGGTTTTCTCATTTGTCAACCATGTAAACTCACATTATTTTAGCTGAAGCCCTTATTTAGAAACCAGGGCTGGACTGTGGCTAAAATTCGGCCCTGGACAAATCCTGGCCATCCAGCTCACGATTTCCACATGTAAATGTCTTGCTAGGGTTAGTAAATAAACAAAATATACTGGACAGAAATAAATGAATATTAGATATTACTGAATATACTGAATGCATTGAATATACAGTTAAATAAAAACTTTTGTCACATAAAAATGCACACTTGACAGTAAAGCACTGATTTTGAGCTAGGATGTAAATTAAATTTACTGCTACTCAGGGGACAGTTTACCAAAAAATGACAATTCTGTCATCATTTATTCACCTTCATGTTGTTCCAAACCTGTGTGACTTTCTTTCATCTGCAGAACACAAAATAAGATTGCTTTGGTTATCATTTACTTCTATTGTATGGATAACAATTCTCAATTTATCTCTGTGTTCTGTGGAAGAAAGAAATTCATACAGGTTTAGAATGAGATAAGGTTGAGTAAATGGCAGAATCTTCATTTTCATATCTTTAACAAGAATAGCTTTTGTAAAAATGTAACTCCTAATTTATGCAAGACAATGATATTGATCTTTCATCAGGCTCTTGAATTATCATTTTACTTCATTTAAAATTCATTAAAACTAAACATATGTAGAGAAGAAAGCTTAGTCCTTAATTCATGGGATCTAGGCTTTAAAGTTCTTTTGATAAATTATTCTTTGTAGTTGCCCTAATAAAAGTTACGGTAGATCCTGCACAGAATCCAGTATTAGTAAGATCATGGAAGTCAGAGGTAAAACTTATGGAATTTGTAACGAGCAAATATCCTATACACAAACTTTTATCAAAGTGACACATATTCCCCAATATTTAATATACATATAATAATAACATTTATTATAAATAAATTTATACCTGAAAGACTCGGGAGGTGATAAGATTGGAAATAATTTATTTTACAAAACCAAGACATAAAAAACTGAATTCTTTGGCATAGGGCCCATCCATAGCTTGAATCTGTAGCTTGAAGATTCTGCTATTACTGCCGAGACGAAGGCAGGGGCGGAGCCTACCCCCATGCATGGACAGGGCCAACCTGGTGATGGTGGGGAGGATGGAGGGGAACGTCAATATATAGGGAGGTCTCCCTCGTTACCCCAAAAAATACAGATCTGACTGGGTGTCAAAATGTTTAAGTCTCTTCAAATAATGTTAATCATGAATCATAAATTCCTATTTCAAAAACACATTAGATATTCCCAAGGGAACCAATGACCTGGAAATGCTAATTGCAGACTGAACAGCACTATTTTAATGCAAATAGATCAACTGTCACAATATCATCAATGCATAGTCAATACATGTTCAATTTCATAATAACAACTGTATACAAACTATAGAAAGATTATTGAGAATTTCTTGCTTGTTAAAATATTAATTATTTTAAATCAACCTAGCTGCTCATAAAAACTAAAATGGCCTGTAGTGAGGCAAACCATGAAACTCCCAGCAAAAGTGAATCATAAGGATTGGAATAATGTTGCAGAAGAAAAGTGTTACAACTGTTACCAATAACATGAGCATGTGGAGCTCATTTTAACCTGCCTCGGTCTGGTGAGGTCAACTGCGGTCTCAGTGCTGTCATGGTAGTTTATTAAAATCTCCCATCGCAGGGAAGCAGAATTTGCTGTTCTGTCCCAAAGCAGCAACCGAATATCCCTGCCATCATTGAGATGCATGCTCTCCTACTAAATGAGTTGCCCCTGGCAGCTATAGCAAACCAGCCAGAGCTAATATTTCACCTCTTTGTCAAACCGCTGCTGTTAAACTATGGAGGGTGGAATAATTTAATGTGATGAAGTGCTCTGTAGGAATCTTGAAACTTTTATCTTTGAACCTGCAAACTTTTAGAATGGCAAATGTTCAAGTTTCTTATAGTTCTCAATGGTCCACTCCTGATACGTATTTTAGAATGTATGGCAGTTATTAAAGGAAAAAACTTCAGGTAGTAATGCAGAAATCACAGTATTTTTTGTATAGCCGAATTTCCGTTATATAATGTGATAACTGGGGGTCTTAAGCCCACCAAGCAAGTGCTACTGAGATTAATGTTAATTCTAATAAACATCTTTTTTTATAGTATTATAGATCTTCTTGTTTTAAAGCTGTGCATATAACAATTTCCACCATCCCAGTTGTGTGGTAATAAAGAATCTGTTGTCTTCCATGAATGAATAAAAGAGGATGCATCTCCTTGTTCTTGCATACAACACAAGTTGCTTTGTTTACACTTGGCTAGCAATGTCATTTGCTGTGAGCACAGAACCATTTCACCCACATAACACAAATTCCCAGAGAAGAAGCAATAAAACAACTTAGCAAGGTGTGAAAATGTATATGGCCAAATAGGCTCACATGAAGCTTACAGCGCAACATTTTCGCAGAACTGTAAGCAAATCTGCCATGCTAACTAAGCTCTTACAGTCTATTGGCAAACTTGGCAAGTTACATAACAACTGTGAAAAATATGGCGACTTGTCATGTTTAGGTGCAAATTTTAGCCACTACATTACAGGCCAAGAAAGGCTTTTGATTCTAGTCACAAATCTCACATTCATACTATTTCAAGTTTCAGCTAGTGTTATAATATTATTAACATGATACATTATATTTTAGCTGTTGGAATAGGTGGCTGATGGATGATGATCAGTATCATAGGTACAGTCATTGGCAAGCGATTTACTGAGGGAACACAATCCCATGAGAATAAATGATTAAACTGCTAGTGAAAATAAATAGAGCACTATACGTTGATGAACAGGGCTCAAACAGTAGAGAACAGCACTAGCAGCAAGGTAATATGATTCCCAGGGAACGCATTAAAGGAATAGTCCACCAGAAAATGAAAATTTCCTAAAACTTTATTTGGCCTCAGGCCATCCAAGATGTAGATCAGTTTGTTTCTTTCCTTGGAACAGATTTGGAGAAATTTAGCATTACATAACTTGCTCACTGATGGATGCTCTGCAGTGAATGGGTGCTATCATAAAGATAGTCCAAACAGCTGATAAAAACATTATCACACAAGTAATCAACATGAATTCAGTCTTTCAAATAATGTCTTGTGAAGCATAACCTGTCCTCTATGTATAATATTGCTTTATCCAGTGAAAAAGTAATCTGGGAAATTAATTTGAAGAGAACTATGCACTGATCAAGCACTGTTTACAATGGAAAATAATAGGCCCTTTTCACAGTAACGTCAGCTAACTTCCGCTTTCCCGCAAAGCAGTGTATCTGTACTTCCGTTATACCTTTACACCGGAGACTTCTCGGGAAAATGTAGGAAAACTTGAAATATGAAAGGCGTTATTTAAGAGTCAAGACTAATAACGTTAATGTACTTGCAGTCGGGTTCTTTTGCAAACGTTTTTCTGCATCTGCTTTAGATGAGTGGCTTCCTTGCTGCAACTGCATGCTTTCAGATTTGTATGACAAGGATTATGTGTTCACACAAAATACATACTTGAAACCTTTTCACGTGTTAGTTCGGTTTATGTCATTTCTTGGATAATTTGTGAGTACACTGTGTAAATAGTTTTATTGCATAGTTGTGCAATAAAAAGACAAACAACGTGATTTTGTTTTTATTTACTATGGGGAAATGACATGGACACAAGTCATATTTTTTATATGAAATCATTTTACTACATGGCAAGTTTCACATCCATAAAGGCAAGTGGTCTGAAAAGAAACTCATAATCCAGTTCAAGAATATGGCTTAATATTAAAACAATACAAAAAGGACAGCCGCATAGTTCTACAGAACTTTGGACTTCTACAATTACTTAAATTCCTCCATTCAATTTTGCTTTAACTACATGTATACCGTGTTTTTACTTTTTGAATTATTATTTATTAATATGACCAATCGTATTTTATTTTCATTATAGGCTAAATGCAATGTGATCTTTAAAAAACAACTTACCTGCGTTTTATATTTATTTACACAAATGCTGGCATCTGTTTTTAACTGTAAAAGCTTTTTATATAAACTTAATATATTTAATATTTATTTCTGAATTACATTAATAAAACGGAAAATTATAGACCCCATTTTATTGATATTTAAATAGTACAAGCTTATGTT